>NC_092042.1:4457911-4700411 GCF_003086295.3 Arachis hypogaea | reverse complement strand
ATTTTATAATACACTTATAACTAAAGCACTTTCTAATATAATAAACTATCCTAAGTGTTGGCAGCAGGAAGCTTGTAAATATATCATTTTCATGTCTTCTTCAAATTGAAATTTAGTTTTTTTGACTTTTTCAAACTTTTCAGCATATATATTTGGACTCATGTATTCTAGTTGTTTTTTTATTCTCGTATCAATGCAACTCTAGCTAATTCATGATAATTCCAATGGCGGTGATATAGTGCAAGTTGATTTAAATATCTAATATTGTCTCCCTTAAATCAAGTTTGTACAATTTATCATTCCAAGTATTTTCTTCAACTTGTAAAATAACTCGGTTTTCAATGGCTTTGTAAATATATCTGCAACTTATTCTTCAGTTGGACAGTACTCAATCACAACTTCTTTTTCATTCACCAACTCTCTGATTTTGTGAAAGCGAATATCAATATGCTTCGATCTTCCATGAAATACTCGATTTTTGCAAAGTGCAATAGCTGACTTGTTATCGCAAAATATTGTTGTTGGAGTACTTTGTTTCTCATTTAATTCCTCAAGAATTATTCTTAGCCAAACTCACAACTTGCTGCTGCTATATATTCTGCTTCTGCTGTAGAGAGTGCTACTACTAGTTGTTTCTTTGACGATCATAAAATTGTACCAGAACCAAGATGAAATACAAACCCTGAAGTACTTTTTCTTGTTTCTATATCTCCAGCACAATCACTATCAGTGTAGCCAACAATGTTTATTTCATTAGTATTTTCATAATAAATTCCATCATTTAAAGTACATTTGATATATCGAATAATTCTTTTTGCCGCTTGCAAATGGTTGGTATAAAGTTCCTCCATAAATCTGCTAAGCAAACCAACTCCAAACACAATATCTGGTCTAGTCGCAGTTAAGTACCTCAGACTTCCAATCAAACTTTTGTAGTATGTGGGATTTACTGCTCTTCCTTTATTTTTTCTCAGCAACTTGAACTTCTCTTCGACTGGAGTAGGAACTAGCTTTGAATGTTCCATTTGAAATGTCTTCAAAATATCATTTGCATATTTCTTCCGAGAAATGAAAATACCATCATCTCTTTGAACCACTTCAATGCCAAAAATGTAAGACATCAAACCCATATCTGTCATTTCAAAGTGTTTTATCATAGCCTCCCTGAATTTTGCAATTGTCTTCAAATTATTGCCAGTAAAGATGAAATCATCAACATAAAGGCACACGATCAAGATATCTCCAGGTTCAACAAACTTGATATAAAGCGTATGCTCAAACGGACATCTTCTGAAACCATTCTAAATAAAATAAGAGTGAAGTACTAACCCGGCCCCTATCCATTTTCAAGAATGACAACGCAATCCCTCAAAATAAAATAGATCCACTTCGGTCCCTGTCCCCTGATTCCGTCACACAACGCAGTCCCTGTGGGTATTTTTTCGTCAACTCTGAACAGAAAATACTGACGTGTCAGGTTCAGAAATGGACAGGGGTCTAATTGTCTTTAAATTTAAATTGGTTAGGGGTTTATTTGTCCTTATAATTCTTTAAACAATATTTTTTTAAATTATTTTTTATTCATTATATTAATATTCTTTTTCAAATAAATTATTAAATATATAATATAATAAGTCCAAACTAATTAATAAATTATTCAAATTTAAAAATATCATTTATTATAAAACTAAATAAATAATTTTTAAATATAATTTTTAAATATATAAATAATAAATATTAAAATTCAGTTAATACATTAATAATAATAACTCTATGATATACTATTAGTATTATGATCTAGATAATTTTTCACAATAAAATGAAAACTAATGAACACATTATTTGATATATAGTAAAATATTTTTAGTAATAACAAATTTAATTTTTTATCTCTTTAAACTAAATTAATAATTATATTTGATATCTTTTTTACTAAAATACACTATGAGTAAACTACTAATACCAAATAAAATAATTAAAATATAATATATATATATATATATATATATATATATATATATATATATATATATATATATATATATATATATTATGGAAACCATTTATAAACTCAACAAATTTAAAATATCAATAATATTATTGAAGGTTGTGGTAGGCTTAGAGAAGGGGGGTTGAATCTATGCATTCCTTTTAATTGCAGTTATTACCCTTTTATACAAACTTTCAATTCAGGTTCTGTTCTGAACACAGCAGCAAAAATTTATGAGACAATTTATTTTTGTCTCATGAATATCAGAAAATAGAACTCAGCAGAGAAAAGAAAAGCTAACACCAGCATGTATCCTGGTTCGGTTGCCTTGTGCTATGCAACCTACATCCAGTCTCCTCCACAACTATGGAAGAATTTCACTATAGTTAACAGTATTACATACACCAATTTCACACTCAAGTTCTAACCTAACTTGACATTGGCTATGCTAATTCCTAACTATTTACTCTTAGTGCTAACCCAACTAAGAAAGGGATACCAAACAGGTACAAGATACAAGACACTTAATCAACCTAAAGAAATCAGAAAATAACTCTAGACTTTTCTCTCACGTGTATCACTCAACCTTTTTCCACTCATGGCTTTTACTTGAGCTTTCTCACAATGCCTTTTCTCACAAGAAATTACAGAAAGATAAACTTAGAAAAGTACATTACAATCAGTAAAACATGAAGGAGATTGACTTCATCAGTAGCCTCTTTGCTATGTGCAAACCAGATTCGCAAACCTCAGATGCAGTTCTTCAGTATTGGCCGAATGCTTCTTTGAAAGAAAGTATTTTCCAAGTAGATGAACTTCTTAACAGAACATTGTTCTCTCTCTCTGGTTTTCTCTCCTTGGTTCTGAATGAGCAAGAAGTCTTCTTTTATTCTCCTTGCATGTTGTTGGGACCTTCTCCCAAGGTCAACACCTTGAGCCTTGAGCTTCACCAACCACAGATTTACTTTTTCTCAATAATCCCCAGAATAGAAACTCTCCTTCTGACTTCCTCATCTTGGCCGAAAGCCATAAAACAGCAACTATAGAAATCCTCCAATGGTCAATTTGATCTGAACCCTTGAAAACCAACTTGGTCCCCAAGTCTTGTTTAAGACCATAGATACACACCAGGGAAGAACAGAAATCCTCTTTCCCATGTATCCCATTTCGGATAGAGCAGAGAGTTGGAAAGAAGAGATGAGACCGAGTTGCATGTATGAGGAAAAGATTTACCTATAACCTAAGCTTGATTTGGTTTGGATTTGTTGAGATGACTTCTGCCTTTCAAGTTTAGTTTCTCTTTCTTGCTTCTTTGGTGACTATCTTGGTGAAGAAGCTCTTTCTCTCTTTCTCTTTCTTACTTTTCTGAAACTGATTTGACTTGGTCAGAGAGAGAGATGAACATTGCTTTTGGTTAAGCAAAAGAGAGGGATTTGCATTTCTAAAACCAGATCGGGCTTGGATCGGGTATTGGTATGCTTGACCCGATTTAATTTCTTAGGCTTCTTTCTTTGCTTTTGCTTGGGCTCTTTATTTTATTTTCAGCCCAATATTCTTGCTGATTGCTTTTTATTCCATTTGGGCTATTAACATTTGGCCTGCAACAATAAACAATTAGTTAATATGTAGATATAAATAGTCTTAATTATTTATTTGCCCAAAAATAATGTTTGTCATCACTAATTAATTTTGTTAATTTCTTAACTCAACAATCTCTCCCTTGATGACAAACATGATTTAAGCAATAAGCAAAGGAAATGAGTTTGAGTAAAGTTTAGAAACTCCCTTTGATTTTTGTCATTTGCTTTTATGTTGCTCCCCCTTTCCTTTTCAAAATTTGCTCCCCCTGGATTTATGCTATTCTCTTCTTTCCTGTTTATATATGCTTATATGGAACCAAACAGATGCTATATACCAACCAAAAATGTAGTAAACAGTGATAGTTTTAATAGCCAAAATAGAGCTTTAACACATCAGGGTCAGGGTCAAGATAGCAACATATCATAAAGCAAGTTTCCAACCTCATTTACAACAGTTCACAATATTTGCAAACATTTGCAAATCAAGCTTATTAAAATCTGCAGCAGTCAAACAAATTCCACAAAAACAGTAATTAAAGGCAACAGTAGTCAGAATAGCATTCCAGCTATTGCTCCTATTACTCCCCCTTTTGTCATCAAGGGTCGATAATAAGCAAGATCCACAAAAAACATCACTATAAACCCTGCAAGAAAGGTCAGTGCATAGTCCAAATTACTAACTAAACTACCAAAAGTGCAGCAGTATCCAAAGTTTATACAGTCATCCAAGACAACAGAAATAAGTCCAACAGTAGCAAAAGAAAACAGAGTTTATGAGACAGAAAACAGAGCATCATCAATAGTTTTCATGAGACAAATTCTAGGCATCAGAACCATCCCCCTCCGAAGCAGCTTCCTCTTCAACATCAGTGGCAATGTCTTCATCATTATTAAGGTTATCAATGAAGGTCATGAGCACAGCCACCCTATCTCTTGATTTCTTCAGGAAGTTCTCATGCTTGCTAGCTAGCTTCCTTTGTTCCTTGCTCATGGCAATTAAGTGATTTGATTGGAAAACAAACTCTTGAGCAACATCCTTGACCACATTCAGCAGAGCAGATTTCTTCCCAGTGGAAATGGAAGTACCCTCAGTGGAAGGAGGAGGAGAGTCATCTGGGATGTATTCTTCATCATCATCATCTAAAACCACTCTCTCAGATCGAGTTAGTCCTTTTTGCTGTTTCACTGAACCACCTCCCTTTAGATATGAATGTCTATTTTCATATTTCTCATTGGTCAAGTCAATACCCAAATACTCAAAAATACAAGTTAGAAACATGCCGTAAGGAAGTGCTTTATCTTTTTCACTCCTAACAAAATCAAACATGTATCTAACCATCAAATATGCAAATGAAAGTTCAGTTTTAGTGAGAATGGCATATAAAACAAGAGTGTCAGTGTATGAAACCCTTTGATATGAACCACTTTGAGGAAGTATGATGTGGTTGACCATTCGGTGCAACTGAGCACATTCATATCCTAGGGCTTTATGAGTGGGTGTAATGCCATCAATTAAGGAGACATGTTCACAGATACTAGCCAGGGCATCATTGTATGAAACACCAACTCCTTCATCCCAGTTAACTGAAGTGTAAGCACAAGGCCCAACATCAGTATACTTCAAAGCATCACTGATAGTCTCATTATTTAAAACTATATCTCGGCCCTTTACATATGAGTGAGCAGTGCCTTCATGATAAATCATATTAGCATAAAATTCTTTGACCAACAAGGGATAAACAGGCTTTTTGATATCAAAAAGATGATTCCAGTCCAGAAAAATCAAGTTATCAACAAAAGGAAAACCTTTTCTTTTCAAAGATTGCAGATCAGCTAGAAAAGATGGACACAGGGTACGATACTGGATAACCCCTTCAAAAAAATCATTGTTCATGGCAGATTTGAATCTGTAAGGGTTATAGTTCGAATGAGAGGTCAAAAAGTGAGATTTGTGATCAAACGGCCCAATGTCAGGTTCACTAACTGATTTGAGAGGAACTCAAGTTTTACCTCTCTATGAGAGCACAGGAACTGACCTTGCCCTGGGTTGTGGTGGCTCGGGAACAGGTTCCTCCATCACCGGACGCTTCCCTTTGGATGAGGGTGGCTTTGAAGAACCAGGTTTTGAAGAGGCAGGTTTTGAAGGTGTCACCTTTGGTGGTGGCGTCGGTTTGGCAGAGGCAGGATACCTTGGAGTGGTCTTGGTACGAGCCATGGGATCAGTTCGAGGAGGAGAGGTAGGAGGAGAAGGTGAAGGAGTAAAAGTGGTGTCTTGAGAACGAGTTGATGGTCTAGGATATTCTGGAAGTTTATGGATTTTCTCACGTGGTGCTCTTTTAGCAATGACTTTCTTCCCCATTTTGGTTAAATTGAGGCTTTTGATGGAAGAGAGACAGTGGAGTGAGAGGGAAGAAACCGAAGGGTTTGAGGAGAAGTTATGGAGGGAAGAGAGGGAGTGTTGGTAACCGTACCCAAAAGTGGTTTTCCAAAACCATGTAACTGCATTACCTTTTGAAATGACATGAAAAGACCTGACCTCATAAAATAAAGATTTGATTTGATTTGAAAATAAAACAGGAAATGAATTTTAATTACAAAAAAAATAAACTGAAAAATCTTTTTGGATTATAAACATTTAATGAAAATTTATTTTTAAAAAATACACAGCCCATCAACCAAAACAATGTAACATTCATATATGGGCCCAGAGATAGTTTGATTTAAGGAAACACATTGGACCACTCTAGATCTGATTTTGAGGTTGGCCCAGATTATCTTTCATTTGAAACAAGCTCATAACACGCTGGCTTGATGGAGACGTTCATCACCTGCCCATAATTGTCTCATACCTGTTTATGAGACAAAAATCTCCAGCAAATACATCAGCGATTTTCAAATAAAGAATCATAACTCAAAATTCCTAGACAAGTCCTAAGCATACAGAATCTATCCTCAGCTAATGGTTTTGTAAAAATATCTACTAATTGCTCCTCAGATTTAACAAATTGAATACTAATATCCCCTTTTTGGACATGTTCTCTTATTGAGTGAAATTTCACTTCAATATGCTTAGTTCTTGAGTGCAAAACTGGATTTTTAGAAATATTAATGGCACTCATATTATCACACATCAAGGGAATATTTTCAGCCTTTAATTTGTAATCAGCAAGCTGTGTTTTTAACCATAACAGCTGAGAACAACAAGAAGAAGCAGCTATATACTCAGCCTCTGCAGTAGATAAGGCCACTGTTGGTTGCTTCTTACTTGACCAAACATTTAAGGACTTTCCAAGAAAACAACATAGGCCTGAAGTGCTCCTTCTATCAACTCTCTATCACCAGCAAAATCTGCATCACAATAACCAACTACAGAAAAATCATCAATCTTAGGATACCAAAGACCAAAATTAGATGTGCCATGAACATATATAATGATCCTTTTAACTGTAGAAAGATGTGACTCTTTAGGTTTGGATTGGAACCTAGAACACAATCCAACACTTTGCACAATATCGGGTCTAGAGGAAGTTAAGTACATAAGAGAACCAATCATTCCTCTATACTTAGTCTCATCAACATCTTTCTCAGCTTCTCCCTTATCTAACTTAGAACTAGGATGCATGGGTGTTCCCATGGGTTTGGCATTTTCCATACCAAATTTCTTAACTAATTCCTTGGCATACTTTTCTTGATGAATGAAAATACCCCTTTTAGTTTGTTTAATTTGCATCCCAAGGAAGAAATTAAGTTCACCCATCATACTCATGTCAAATTCACTTGTCATGAGTTTTCCAAATTCAGAACAAAGGGATTCATTTGCTTAACCAAAAATAATGTCATCAACGTATATTTGGACTAGAATAAAAGAATCATTAGAGTTTTTGATGAATAGAGTTGTGTCAGTGGTGCCTCTTTGAAAACCATTTTTCAAAAGAAAAGAGCTAAGTCTCTCATACCAAGCTCTAGGAGCTTGTCTTAAACCATAGAGAGCTTTAGACAATTTGAAAACATGATTAGAATATACTTTATTTTCAAAACCAGGAGGCTGCTCCACATACACTTCTCTATCTATCACACCATTCAAAAATGCACATTTCACATTCATTTGATATAATTTAAAACCACAAAATGCAGCATAAGCTAAGAGAAGTCTTATGGCTTCCATTCGGGCAACAGGGGCGAAGGATTCATCAAAGTCTATTCCTTCTTCTTGGTTATATCCTTGAGCCACTAGCCTTGCCTTGTTTCTTGCAATGCTACCATCTTCTCCCAACTTGTTCCGAAATATCCACTTGGTGCCGGTCACTTTCTTTCCACTTAGCCTTGGAACCAAAGTCCATACTTGGTTCTTTTCAAACTCAAGAAGCTCATCCTCCATAGCTTTAACCCAAGATGGGTCACTAAGTGCTTCCTTAACATTTTGAGGCTCTATCTGTGATAGAAGGGCAATGTTGGATCCTTCATTTGCCTTTCTAGTGGAAGACCTTGTTTGCACTCCATGAGAGACGTCCCCAATGACAAATTCCTAAGGATAATTCTTCAAGAATCTCCACTCAGGTTGCTTTTCTTCTACTTCATCACATGTATTTGGAATTATAGTCAGCTGCTTTTTTGTCTTTGTGTTCCAGTTCCACATGTCTTTCTCGTCGAACGTCACATCTCTGCTGATGATTGCTTTCTTTGTTTCTGGATTGTACAACTTGTATGCTTTTGAGTCTGTGCTATAGCCAATAAAAATACACTTCTCGCCTTTGTCATCTAACTTTTTTCTTAATTGATCTGGTACATGGGCATAAGCAATACACCCAAAGACTCTGAAATGATGGATGGAAGGCCGCTTTCCACTCCAAGCTTCCTCTGGAGTTCTATCACAAACACTTTTTGTTAGACACCTGTTTAAAATATGAACTGCTGTTACGACTGCTTCTGCCCAAAACTCTTTAGGCATTTGTTTTGACTTGAGCATGCATCTGACCATATCCATGATGGTTTTATTCTTTCTTTCAACAATTCCATTTTGTTGAGGAGTGTATCTAGTTGTTAGTTGGTATTGAATTCCGTGTTGCTTAAAGTATTCTGAACACGCAAGATATTATGTTCCTCTGTCTGTTCTGAAAATCTTGATTTTACAGCCACTTTATTTTTCGACAAACGTCTTGAATGTCTTAAAGACATCACATGCTTCTGATTTTTGCTTCAGAAAGTATACCCATGTATATCTATTAAAATCATCAATAAAAGTGATAAAGTACTTGCTACCACCGTTGCTTGGAATTTCTACAGAACAGAGATCTGAATGCCCAATTTCAAGTAATCTTCTAGCTCTCAATGATTTTCCTGTAGGGAATGGATCTCTGTGCTTCTTTCCCAGTTGACAAATCTCACAGACACAATTGGGAATATGGATCCGTGGTAGGCCAGAAACAAGTCTTTTTCTAGACAGGTAGTTTAGGCCAGAAAAATGAAAATGCCCAAACTGCATATACCACAACCAATTATCATCAAGTATCATAGAACTCATGCAAGAGGGATTAACATGTTGAATTTTTAATGGAAACATTCTATTTAAAGTCATCTTTACTTTATCTATGAACCTTCCGTTGTTGTCAAACATAGTGCAATATCCATGATAAGTTATCATCTTATATCCCTTCTCAGATAATTGCCCCATACTCAGTAAATTGTAATCAAGTTCAGGAGTATAGAAAATATTAGAATTAAAACTTAGAGAACCATCCTTCAATCTAATTGGTATGTGCCCTTTTCCTTCAATAGGGATCTTTGTACTATTACCAAACTTCAATAATAGTTTAACTGAATCATCTAGAGAAGAAAATAATTTCTTTCTACAAGCATTATCCAAATACCATATATTTTCATCTTCTGCACATGGATTACTTATAAAAAATAAAGTCTGAGTACCCGGATTGTCATCATTATTTTGATGCTGATTTTCTGCAATGTGTGCTTGATTGTTATTCACCATTTTGAATCTGCAATCTGCTGCTTTGTGTCCAAACTTTTCACGATGAAAGCAATTGAAATTGGTTCTTTCTTGATAAAAATTGTCTCGATCTCTTCCTCGATTGACAGGCCTGAAATTTGTTCCACCTCTTCCTTGATTAGGTTGTGTAAAATTATTGTAACTTCCTTGGTTGTAATTGCCACGACCTCTTCCTCTGAAATTTCCTTTACCTCTACTTTGAAAATTAAAACCACGACCTCGTCCTTCTTGTGTACGGCTTGATTCTGCAACATTGTTTAAATTAACTCGACTTTTCAAGGCTTCCTCGATTGATTTTTCTGACTTCTCTAGTATTCTACTGATGTGACTTTCCATGGTTCCTTGCAACTCTGCAATCGTCATGGTATCCATATCGTGGGACTCTAGTATCGTAGTCACCACATGGTCATACTTCATCGGCATGGTGCGAAGAAGTTTCTCCACCACTTTGCTATCGGGCATATTTTCTCCATAGACTCTCATCTTATTGACAAGGTCTGTAACACGAGTAAAATATTGCTCAACAGTTTCTGAGCTAGACATCTCGTACCTTTCATATTCTCTTCTCAAAGACTGTAGTTTTGCTTTCTGAGCTTTATGTATGCCTTCGTATGACAGTTTCAACGTGTTTCATGCTTCTTTTGCATTTTTGGCATTTGCTATTTTGCCAAACACCGTATAATCTACTCCTTGATGAATTTGAAATAGTGCCAATTGATCTCTCCTCTGTTGGACAGCATCTTCTCCTTCTTGCGAACCTGGTTCAATGAAATTCCACAGGTTCTGGGCCTTCAAATGGGTAGACATCAAAGTCTCCCAATAACTATAATTAAGTTTTCCATCTAACTTGGGACCAGACCACACAATATTGAAAGTATTTGTCATACCGACTCTATGAATACATAACTATGTGAGAACTCTCTCACACCTCACAAACTCTCAAACACCAGGCGCTGGATTAACCAGCTCTGATACTAAATGTAAGTAGAATATTCAAAACTTAATTAGCCCCAAGATCCCTTATTCACATAAATAACACTATCATATTTTCAATCTCATAGACTCACTAATACTCATAAAACTCATAGAACAAAAATACTTCTCATAATCATATTTTTATTTCAAGGAACATACATTACAAAACTATGATACCACCTATTTATAGATGTTTATAAGCGGTGATTTTATAACACTTGTAACTAAAGCACTTTCTAATATAATAAACTATCCTAAGTGTTGACAGCAGGAAGTTTGTGGATATATCACTTGCATGCTTTTTTCATTTAAACTCTAATTTTTTTTTCAAACTTGTCAGCTATATATTTGGATTCATGTATTTTAGTTGTTTCTTGTTTTTCGTATCTATAAAACTCTAGCTAATTCATGATAATTCTAATAGCGGTGATATAGTATAAGTTGATTTAAATATCTAACATCTTCCAATGGTTTCATGAAAGGAATTGGGTCCATTGTTCTTATCATACGTGCAATTCAAACGAGTGGTTTTTAAATTAAGAAAACTAAATATTTGTTTTTTGAAAATATTTTAGAATATCTTTTGTATGGCATTAATTTTTCAAATGGTTAACCAATGATGTTTTGGTTTAGAGGGCATATAAAAGACTGGACAATTTTTACCTTAACTAGCAATAAGATGTTTTGTCTTTGTTTCAAAGAGACTTTAATCCTATTATAATTTGAGACTTCGACACCATTAAAATTTATCATCAGATCTTAAGAGTGATCCCGCGAGCTATGTGCTTAATTAGCCTTATTTGATTTTACCTCCCAATAATATGATGGTAATTTAGACGATAAACTCTGCATTATAATATTAAACTGATAACTACATATTTGCACATAGGTGAATATTCATGACACTAACTCATGATCACATTTAAGGGTACTTCAATTTTCCTCCTTTGGCAGTGAGAAAGGTGTAGCAAGTACGCCAGTTGTTGCAGTTGCTGGCGGTGTCAGATGGCACGCAGTTACACCTTTGGCAGCAGGTATTGAACTGTATAGTTACTACTCTTAGAGTCAAGTCAAGTGAAAAACATTTAAAGATTATTTGTTAAATATTCGTATTCAGTTTTTTGTTATGGTTTTACTTTTCTTATTCTATTAATAAAATACATGTTAGTTGTCTAAAATTAGTATTTATTATTGTAAATATATTTAATTCATATTCTATATATGTATAGTTCTTATAGTTGTAGATAGAATTGTAAATAGTTATGATTTTTGCAGATTGTATTTGAAGTATGTTAGACTTATACAAATATAAGTGAGTATATGTATAGAATAAAACTAAATTGAAAAATTTTCAAAAAATAAATTGAGAGTTTGGTGCATTTTAAATTTGATTTTTTTGTTTAATTGAATTTTTTTATTTTTTTTAGTTTTAGTAATAAACTTTTGATATTTGAATTTGTTTGTGAAATTTATTTTACTAAAAATTATAGACAAGTTATTATAAAAAATTGTAAAAATTTAAATTTTGTTAGTTTAAAATTGATTAAATTTAAATATTTAAAAATATATACTGAATTTTCAAACTTTTCTTTTTAAAATAAATTTTAAGTTTAACGTCGGATTTATCAGGGAAAAAATTCAAATGTAACAAGCTCCAAAATTTTACTAATTAAAAGTTTATATCTGTCGCTGAATTTGCCTGTAATTAGCGGCGGACAAAAAAATTCGTCAATAAATAATTATGGGTAAATTTTATATTGTTGAATTTATTTTTCTACTAAATTAAATTCAACGATAAACAAGTTAACAGCAAATTTTTTTAGTAAATTTGTCGGTAAATTCGATGGTATCAAAAAATTTTCTTGCAGTGAATTTAATAGAAAAACCTTTTTAACTCAATGATAAAATAATGTTATGGTACATAGTCATCGGTTTTGACAAAAAAAAGTTTTGAATTTTACTCTTATAAAAGATATTGTTGTTATTTTTTTTCTCTACAACGATATACCTAGAGATTCTCATCCTTATTATTTGACTATTATTGAGTCTTAATTATGAGAGAGATCAGCATAAACTGAGCTTGTCAAGATTTAGATTTTTGTATACCGAAATAGAAAATAAAATGAGAGAAAGAAAGAAAGAAAAAAATAAAATTATTCATTGATCTTGTTACTTAAAGTGTGATTCTACATGGTGTTTATATAGAAAAAGCATGAAAACTTATTAATAAAAATATCTTTCTCAATAGAGTCAACAACATTTTCACAATAAAACTGGATATTCTATTGAAATAGATATGTTCTTATTAACAAGAATACTATAGAAGAAGTAGTATATTGGCAATGTTAGATTTGTAGATCAAACATCTGAATCCATTTAAGTAACATATACTTTAATTTGTACCAAAGTGAAATGGAAATAATTAATAACATTATATTTATACATCAAAAATCATTATTTTAAAATTAATTATTCAAATATTTTACTTTTTATATTACTATAATTAATCATAATTTAAAATAAAAAAAAATTAATGGCCACTCTAATAAAATGGTAGCACTTGGATAATTCATTTCAAAAAGGAAGATTTTGATAATTCATTGCTCTCATCATTGGATATGCTATTGCAGGTAAATTTGAGATTGCACTCCACCTGTTTGGTAAAATGCGGTTTTATGGTTTAGACTTGGATACCTTTAATTACATGTGGTTTTGAATGTTCTTATTGAGAAGAGTTATTTTAAATTTTTAATGCCGTTGATATCATTGTTAGGCAAATTATGATGAGAGATTTTGAGAATCAATATACTAATGTATTTGTTATGAAGAATTTGTGCAACCAAAAGAGGTTGGATGAGGCTGAACTCACGGAAGGATTTTTGTTTGGCTTGGTGGATGGTGACAAATAGCTTCATTGCTCCGAGGTGAGTGTTTTTGTTAGTGCTTTGTGTGGGAACAATAGGTTTGATCACACTGTATGCTTATGGGGGTTTAAAGAAGGGGCCTTGTGCAGGGTGGTCGGTGGACGATGCTTTGAAGTTTTTCAGACAAAAGAAAGAAGATGAAGGGTACATTTTTAGTTTGGTGTTTTATACTTAGAGGAGAGTTTTTTTATTTTTGTTTAAGGATAAAATTATTCAAAAAATATTATTCATAAATAAAAGAATAATTTTATAATGTTTTATTATGTTGATGATAATTTTGATTTAAAAAAAAAGAAATGTCAGAACGATTTTGATTTTGATCAAAAAAAAATTTTCTTTCCTCTAAAATATAGGTTGGTATTTAATTTTGATTTATGTAGAATATAACTAAGACATCAAAAATACATAAAGATGTGCTTGTCATAATTATTAGGCTGCATTACATTTCTCTTGATGACAATAATGTAGAAGAAAAAAATGTGATGGAAAGAGGAGAATAAGACTACATTTTATTTCACTATTCATGTAATCTTTGTTTCTTTGCGTTTAGGTCATGTTTTTTTCATTTATGGTGTTTGTTTAGTTCATGGTATTATGCATGTATAAACTACCAGATCATGTTCCTCCTGTTTAAGTGTTTAACTAATTTTGATTCATCTAGTGATTAACTCATTAATTTGTTTAAGTATGTGTCGATAATTCAAATTCTGTCATTAACAATTTATTGGCTAACAACAAATTTTTAAATAAAATTTCAATTCGTGATAATTAATCTTTAACCTAACTCTCAGATTAAGAGATATCTTTGACAAAAAAAATATTATAGTAAAAAAAAAAAAAGAAATATCATAATGGGGCGGCTTCCATTCTTATTGTGAAAAGCGTCTTTTCTTTATAATATCTAATGCTAACGATAAAAATGTAGGGGGTATTTTTTAACTACTTTGAAAAATTATAAACATATCTACATTTTTTAAGTCAGTAAGTTAAACAATATATAATGGATAATTCACTATTTCTCTTACATACACTAACTATTAATGATAATATATGCATGGCAACTTAAAATATACTTTTTTTTATTCTCTACTGTATATGTATCCTATACTAAAACATGCTAATTATTAATTAATTAATTAATTAATTGTCATTCATAATTACTATAGGCCAAACTAGTTCTAGAAAGCAAAAGGTGAATTTAAGAATTAAGATTAGAGAAGTGTCATGAAGATTATATTGTCTGATGTTAATTACTTACAATATCTTATAATATATATGATAAATTCGATTGATATTATTGTCAAAATGAGTGTTACCTAGATTATTTCTTTATCAATAATAGGTTTACCATTGTAATTATTTTTTAATGAGAGTACATAAAAAAAAGTACATAGTATATAAGGTGTAATAACTCAACAAATATTTTCTGGGATTTTTCATTCTCTCCAACAATGAGAAGAACCTATCTCTCTCCCTCTCTTAATCCCTTCTGATTCATCAAACAATCAACATCACAGCTTGAACAGCTTAGGGCATGAGATTTTCTTCATGGTGCGGTGAGCATGGAGAGCAACCAAACTGTGAATAAAAAAAAAGTTGTGAATTGAGATCAATCCAATTTTGCCATTCTCTTTCTATCCCTAATTTTTCTTTCGACATTTTCTTTCCCCCATTTTTACTTCTTCCTTCAAACTCATCCAATAGAGTTTGATGAGAGGCTATTTCGCAAGATTCTTTCTTGGTGAACATAGCTGTTCCGATCAACGAGTTGGAAGGAAGAAGATCTGAATCCCTATTACTCTGTGATTCATTGATTTCTCAAAATGGCAAACATGGCAAACAGATCCTCCCATTGCAGAGGTCGTGGAGCTACATTGGCTTGCTCTCATTGCAACAAGCAAGGCCACACAGAAGATGTATGCTATAAGAAGCATAGGTAACACCCTCTCGAAATATAAGTCACTTTCTCTAGCCATCACCTCAAATCAAGAACCTAGCACTTATGAGGAAGCGGCTGCACATGAATGTTGGAGAAAGGCAATACAAGATGAATTGACAGCTCTAGATCAGAACAGAACTTGGTGTCTGACTGAACTCCCAAAAGACAAGAAGGCTGTGGGTTGCAAATGGGTTTTTCGGATAAAATTCAATCCCGATGGCACCATAGAAAGGCACAAAGCGAGGCTAGTTGCAAAAGGATTCACTCAAGTGCAAGGAGTAGATTATGGTGATACTTTTAGTCCAGTTGTCAAAATGACTACCCTACGAGTAATGTTAGCATTAGCAGCGGCAAAGAAATGGCATTTGAAACAGCTGGATGTCAACACTGCCTTCCTTCATGGAGATTTGGACAAAGAAGTTTATATGAAGATACCACCTGGTTTGGCTGTGTCACAACCAGGTTTGGTTTGTAAATTGCAAAAATCTCTATATGGGCTTAAGCAAGCAAGCAGGCAATGGAACATTAAGCTCACTCAGACTCTTGTGGATGCTGGTTATAAGCAGTTTTTTTTATGATTATTCACTCTTCATTAAGAAACAATCTCAAAGCTTCACTGCCATTCTAGTATATGTTGATGACTTGGTTTTAACCGGGAATGACATTGGTGAAATCAATTCCATCAAGCAAGATTTGGATGACAAATTCAAAATAAAGGATCTTGGTGATCTCAAATACTTCTTGGGAATGGAAGTAGCACGCTCTAACTCTGGAATTCACATTTATCAGCGGAAGTATACCATGGACCTTCTCAGAGATTTTGGTTATCTAGATTGCAAGCCTCTCTCTACTCCATTTGATTATAGTCAAAAACTTTCAAAGGAATCAGGTACCATTTTAACAGACAACACTGTTTACAGACAGCTCATCGGCCGACTCCTTTACCTCACAAATACTAGACCCGATATCTCTTATGCTGTGGGACGTTTGAGCCAATTTTTGGACTGTGCAACAACTTCTCACCTACAGGCTGCTTTTCGTGTACTCCGATATTTAAAAGGCCGACCTGCAACTGGTCTCTTCTTCTCCTCTACTTCTAATCTGCATCTCACTGGATTTGCCGATGCTGACTGGGCTACCTGTGCCGATACTCGTCGCTCCATTTCCGGTTATTGCTTCATGCTTGGGAACTCGCTCATTAGCTGGAAGAGTAAAAAGCAAACCACAGTTGCCAAGTCCTCTGCAGAAGCTGAATATAGGTCTCTTGCTGTTGCCACTTGTGAAGCTAGTTGGTTATCTTTCTTAATGGATTTCATTGGCTTGCCGCTTCAAAAGTCTATCACTCTACATTGCCAATAATCCCATTTTTCATGAAAGAACTAAACACATTGAAGTGGACTGCCACATTGTTCGTGAAAAGCATTTGTCTGTCTCATTCATCTTATGCCAGTTCGTTCCAAGGATCAACTTGCTGATTTTCTTACCAAAGCTCTGGGTCCTTTTCTTGCCAATGTTTCCAAGCTAGGATTGTTAGATTTACACAATTCTAGCTTGCGGGAGGGTGTTACCTAGATTATTTCTTTATCAATAATAGGTTTACCATTGTAATTATTTTTTAGTGAGAGTACATAAAAAAAAGTACATAATATATAAGGTGTAATAACTCAACAAATATTTTCTAAGGGGGATTTTTCATTCTCTCCAACAATGAGAAGAACCTATCTCTCTCCCTCTCTTAATCCCTTATGATTCATCAAACCATCAACATCACAGCTTGAACAGCTTAGGGCATGATATTTTCTTCAATAAGCACACCTTATTAATTAAATTAGACTATGCATAATCATTATTAAGCACTTAACATTTCTCTCTCTCTTTTCCTTTTCCATTTGAATTGCCTTAAATAATAATTCTTTTACTTTAGATATTCAATGATTTTCTGGACCATCCTAGACATATCTAGATATTGGATCAATGGGATTATTGTCTACTTTATTATCATCACTTTAATTATTTATTCGATTATTTCCCTTTTATTATATATTGTTTACTTGTTGGGGTTCTCTTGCAACTCAATTTACACGTTGAATAATTTGAATCTTAAATATTTGTTTTGATTTTTTATTTATTTATTTCATATTGGTTTTGAATTGCTGACTCAGCATTGTTGAATCGTTCTCTATGAAAATCAGTGGCACTCTTTGATTGGTTACTAATAAAATGTGATGTAAATGCAACAACTACTTTTATTTTGTGAATATCTAAGTATTAATCAAATCAAGTAGGATAGGCAGTGTTTTGAAAAGCTTATGTTAATAAATTTCTTAAATAATTGTTATGACAAGTTTTAATTACTTAAATTGTGAATCCAAGGCTCATAAGATCATACTTATAAATACCCACTAATCCACAACTAAGTGGAAAGTGAAAAAAAATTCTATGAAAAGAAAACCACAATTTCTAACTTTTTATAATAATAATAATAATAATAATAATAATAATAATAATAATAATAATTTAATTTATATATTATCAGTATAAAATAATTTTATGTATGAATTTAATAACGTAAAAATCACATCAATAAAAATAATTATTTTTTATAATAATCGTATGAATAATAATTATTTTAAAAATTAAATATAATTGAATAATTATATTTTAATATAATTTGACTCATGACTTAGAGTATCATTAAGTCAATTATTTAATATCTTGACCTAATAATAGGATCGAATAAGATAATTATGGATTATATTCCATGAATGTGACCAATAATTGGGGTGATAGAGTAAAGTTTTTTTTTTCTTTTTCTGTTAAAATTGAATGGTGGATAATGGCACTCATATGGTAGCACAAATATGGGAATCCTTGAAAACATTGATAACTTGAAAAAGCAACCTTTTTCTTTGGTTTGTTAAGTGGGCAACGTGGCACAAGGACCAGCATTGAGAGAGAAAGAAATGCCTCAACAATGGGGTGAACACTTATAATTGCACACCATAGCAAATTACTTTACTACAAAAGTGGTTCCATTTCCATTTTCATATCATGTTTTCACATTTGTTCCTTTGATATTCTCAAATGGATTTCATTATTCTAGTCATTTTTATTACATTGTCATTTAGTTATAAATTGTCACTAATAAATAATATTGACTTTTGTCTAATAAATTTGGGTTGGTTAAATAATTATTTTATTCGTTTATTTAAATAAGTATCGAAAATTTAAATACGATTTAGTATATATAACAACTCATTCACTAATAATAAATTTTAAAAAAATTAAAAAACTTTTATCTCTATTATTTAAAAATTGTATATAAATTTTCCAAGTTCTTGAAAATTAAAGCAAGTGTAATTTGATTATCCTCGTCATAATTATAATTTAAACTTTTACGTAAAGTCATTTATTTACATGGTATTAGAATTTTTATAATCCATATTACTCGCATTCTCGACATATTATATATAATCATTTAAGTGCCTTTTATTTAAATAAATGAATAATAATAATAATAATAATAATAATAATAATAATAATAATAATAATAATAATAATAATAATAATAATAAAGTTTTGAAGTGCAATTAGCCAATGGCCTTGGCCCTTGGTGTGAATGCGCGCGATAATACCAATAATAATAATAATAAGAGTAAAGGATATTTTTTGTTACTTAAATTTGATAAAAATTTTAAAATATTTTTAGATTTTATTTTATTTTAATTTTATTTTAAAAAATTTTGATTTACATCAAATATATTTTTAACAGTTAATTTTTTAAAAAAATTTAATACCAATTCAACAACAATTTCATAAGAATAACTCTCAACACAAACAAATTAAATATAATTTTTATATATTATTGTTATATTGGTCTTAAATTTTTTAAAAATTTAGCTGTTAAGAATATATTTAATGCAAATAAAAAAATTTTGAGATAAAATTGAAATAAAATAAAACTTATAAATATTTTTAAAATTTTTGCCAAGAAACAAAAAAAAATACTTTATCCTAATAATAATAATAATAATCATAATAATGTTGGGTTTGAACTCCAACTAAACTAATGATCTATTTGATCATGCTGCCATTTGTAAAATGTACCCTAAGCTAGGAGGAATCTTATCCACTTGCATATATATGGATTTGTTACACATACAAGTTGGTTTAGTAATATACTAATTAATATAATGTCACTAACCATTATGGCATTATGTGATAGATGTTTGGCCACATCCTCCTTTAAGGGAAGTTGCTTTTGTGCTTCTTTTCCTCTCCATGGGTTATGGAGCAAATAAATGGCATAATAAAAAAGTTTTCATAGTTTTTTTTTTTTTATAACTTTTCTTTTCTATTATCATTTCCTTGTTTTGTTGATGGATGATGATGATGAAGAAGAAGAACATATAGAAAGCATATGATTTAAGCATATCCTCTTTGGTCACTTTGATATTTCCACCATTGCATACAATCTTTTGGTGATTGTCCCCTAAAGTTTCAACATCTCATCCATCAAAACCCCACCAACTTTGAACTCACCTACCCCACCTATTTGTCTTCATACTCCCTCTCTCTTCTTTCTTTTCTTTTTCTTTTATCAACAATCAATTAACCCAATTTGGAAATTTATTGATGCCCATTTAATGGTTAGATTCTCATGTTAACTCTTTAAAATTTTGATATTGCAATTTTAATGAGTTGATTAATGTTATTAAATTTATTAAGTTGGACGATTTTATTATTTAATTATTGTTATGATTTTCATATTTTACATATTTAATTTATTTTTCTGACTTTATATAAAATATCAATTTTTTCTACTTGCATATGTTAGTACTAATTTCTCTTATTGTGAATGTGAAAATCATGGACGTGACATATTCTAAAACAGTCAACTTTATCTCTTTCTTCTTGTAGGTTTGTTCATCAATCAATTTTTTTTTTTTTTTTTTTTTTTTTTGGTATTGATACTATTGATCAATCAATTTCATTTTAATGTGATTATTGGCTCCCCACTTTTTTTTCTTTTAAGAAGAAAAGGAATATCAAGCAGTAATTGATCTTACTATATACAGCCCAGGCCTATCAGGACAATACTTTTCATATATTGGTAAGGAAACGGGCCCAATAAAACCATGATGGGTCGAATGTTGGGCCTGGTGGCAAACTTAAAACATAGTGATAATAAGATTTCTATTACCAAAAAAAAAGATTTCTATTACCAAAAAAACAATAACCAAAAAAATGATTTCTAAAACAAAGTTCCAGGCTCAAAAAAAAAAAAATTAATAACACAAAAGGAGTATGAGTGAAAAATCAAAATAGTTAATCATCAAAGCTAAGCTTATAACCAAGGTTCTGAAAACCAAACCGGTCATCGAACCACTCTAGGCACTGGTTTACTGGTTCATAGGTTCAACCGATTTGACCGTGGTTGAACCGTAAAAACCGTTTTATAATAAAATAATAATTAAAATGTAAATAAGCACATGAAAATATAATTATAGTATAATCTAAACTTTAAAATATCATTCAAATTAAAAATACTACATAAACCAAATGTTATAATCTCATTCAAATACAAATTTAAAGTTCAAAAGTCAACAAACAACCAATCAAACCCAACATAGCATCATCAAAATGATCCAAGTTTGTCATCAATCATCAAAATCCTCCATAATTTGCTGCAGATTTGCCTCATTAATTTCATCACCTTCATTTCCACTACTTGGACCAGAAAAAGCAAGTGGTGCAGCATAAAATGTACTAGCACTACCACCACCACCACCTTGATCTAAATCAGCATCAATCTCATCTAAGAAAATATAACACATTATTTTCAGCATTATTATTCCTAGGTAGGTCTTGGTTGATACTTTCTTCCATACCTAAATATTACCAGCAATCCAACCCAATAATCTCAACTCTCAAGTTCACCATAAATGAACAAACAACATCCAAATTCCAAAATCAGAGTATACAAACAAGTACAACATCTCAGGTTCAATAAAATTCTTTGTTCACAAAATCAGAATTCAGTTCATCAGAGTTCAGTTCATCAGAATCAATGAAATCACAAAATCAGTTCATAACAGTTTCAGAGAGTAGAGACTCAGAGTTCAATTCATCAGAATCAATGAAATCCCAAAATTATTTCATAACAGTTTCAGAGAGTAGAGACTCAGAGTTCAGTTCATCAGAGCACAGTTCATCAGAATCAATGAAATCAAAAAATAAATTCATAACAGTTTCAGAGAGTGGAGACTCAGAGTTCAGTTCATCAGAGCACAGTTCATCAGAATCAATGAAATCAAAAAATAAATTCATAACAGTTTACTCAGAGTTCAGTTCATCAGAGCACAGTTCATCAGAATCAATGAAATCAAAAAATAAATTCATAACAGTTTCAAAGAGTGGAGACTCAATGAAATCACAAAATCAGTTCATAACAGTTTCAGTTTTCAGAGAGTAGAGACTCAGACTTCAGTTCATCAGAGCACAGTTTCATCAGAATCGGATTGCATCACAAAATCATGTTCATAACAAAATTAAAAATTACCTGGAAATGAGGGAGCTGACGGCGGGAAGCTGGTGAGGGCGTGACCGTGCTGAAGGCTGGAGTTGAGGGCGTGAGTGCGACGGCGCCAGGGAGCTGACGGCGGGAAGCTGGTGAGGGCGTGACCGTGCTGAAGGCTGGAGTTGAAGGCGTGAGTGCGACGGCGTCAGGGATCTGACGGCAGGAAGCTGGTGAGGGCGTGACCGTGCTGAAGGCTGGAGTTGAGGGCGTGAGTGCAACGGCGGTGGGAGCGTTGAGGGCCTCCTGGAGTTGAGAACTGAGAAGGTGGGTGACTGGGTGGTGTTCTGTTCTTTGGGAGGCTGGAGTTGAGAACTGAGAAGGTGGAGGAACGAGGAAGTGGAGGCTGCGAACTTGCGAAGGAGAAGAAAACTCAGAAAAGGAAATTAGGGTTCCCTCAGCAGCACAAAACGGTGGCGTTTTGCTGCATTGTTAAAAAACCGGCTGGGTCCCGGTTCGGTTCGACCGACTGGTAACCGGCCGGTTCATCAGTTCAAGTCCGATTTTCAATTACTGCGGTTTTTCTTATTGTCCGAACTGCTACAGCAACCGGTTCACAGTTCGACCGGTTCGACCGGCCAGTTCGAACTGTTTTCAGAACATTGCTTATAACTAATTTGGATTTGTTGAGTTGTCAACTCACTCATTAATTTAAACAAATATCGAGAGTTTGAATATTGTCTTATGTATGCAGCAATCTATTAGCCAATATTAAGCCTTTAAAATAAAATTTAGATCCACGATAAATTAATTTTTACCTTATTAGATTGAAAGATACCTTAAAAAAAAACCTATAAACTTATCATTAAGTAAATATCAACTACCTTTATTTACCTTTTTGATGTTTATCGATGTTTTTTGGTCATATAAATTTAAAAGACCAATGTAGTAGAGGCAAGAGATTTATTAATTATTATTAGTGTTCCATCACCTTTCGGTTGTAGCTCATAATGTTGGGTATATTACTATTTTAACCTTTTCCCCCTTGAAATATAGATTAGAAGTCAATAAACTAGATGAGAGAAAGGAGCAAAGAAAAGACCGAATTAAAACAAAAAAGGCCAGTCAAACCAGCAATCATAAAATTGATTTCACAATCCCCAAAAAGCCCTCTTTACTTTTTTGGTCTTTATTTTTCTTTTTTTTTTTTCCATCCTCTTCTCTGCATGCATGCATGCATGCCTACTAATTCCTTTTTATTTTTATTCAGCAGAATATTCAAAATGTTAGAATTTATATATGCATAAGAATATATAATAATTCCATATAGTCTATAGAATTTCTATATGTTTATATGTAATGGAATAATCTACCATATACTATACCTTATGGGAATGAAATATGCATAGCACATTACTTTAATTTTTGAAATATGGAGGGTTAATTTATTCGCGTGCTTAAGTAAATATTAAAAGTTTAAATTTTATTTTATATATATAAATATATTAATTTATTAGTTAATGATAAAATTTTAAATAGAATTTAAATTTATAATGAATTAGTTTTTGATTTATCAAACTAAATTTTACTGTGAAAAAAAAATCTAGTATATATAATTTTAAAATAAAATTACACTATAGTTATAAGTTTTGATTTAGTAATATAAGTTAATATTCAAAATGTCCCTTAAAATTTGACATTTGATTTAATTTAGTCTTCCAATTTTTAATTAACTTAAATTATACCTTAAAATTTTAAAATTTGACTCAAGTTGGTCCCATCGTCCATTTTTGTCACTAGTGACATAGCACATTTAGTTGACACTTGCCACCTAAAATGTAACAAAACAACAATGTTCATTAAGTAGACTCTCAATTGGCCCTTCTTCTTCCTCTTCCTCCTCAATTTGGCGTTCTCTCACCTCGGTTCACTGTCACCGCGCCTCTCACTTCCGTCGTCGCGCCTCTCTCCTTAGTCTCGCCTCTCTCATTTTCACACTGTCACACTTACAACGCCATCGCGGTTCTCCTTCTCTTGTCGCGACAACGTCATCACGAAGCATGCCCGCAGAATCAACTCCATCATTGTAGCACCCATACATGTGAATGAAAGAGTTCTGAACCAGTATCACCCCATCAATTCTATTCTTCAGGGTTTGACTGTGGCATTTCCTCCCGGATTGAAGGTAACCCATCTTAGCACACGAACTAATAAGGAGCACAAAGGTGTCGCTGCTAGGAAAAAACTATTGTACAAAGAATGAAAGAAAAAAGAAGAGCTTAATAAAAAATGTGGCAGTTAGAATAAGCCTGGATCACTGTGTTGACACAAAAAGTGTCTAAGATGTTAAAGTGATGAAAGATCAAAAGGATATAAGCGATGTCGCATAGGTGTGAGGCGCGACTCAGAAGGGTGCGCGCAATGTAGGGATTTGCGGAGGAGGGCGGTGAGGGTGAGGAGTGCCTGGATTTAGAGGAGATGGTAGATGGTGTCGCGTTTTGGAAAATCGCGTTGAAGGCATTGAAGACGTTTAAGGTGGAGAGAGTAGTTGTCGTTGTATTAGTGGAAAAAGATGAGAAAATGGAGAATGATGAAAAGGAAGAATAAGATGAAGAAGAAGAAAGAGTAGTAGTTGGGTGGGGGAAAATGTTGTTTTGTAGAAGAAGTTGAAATTGTCAAAATGAGACTCTAGCCAGTTTGACTTTTTGATCGTTTAATTGTTATTGATGAATATGTCTCTATTTTCTGTTTAATTAAACGTGTCATGTTATTTTTTCAGTGACGGAAATAGATGGAGAGGTTAGTTTGAGTCGTCCTTTAAAATTTTAAGGTACAATTTAAATCAATTAAAAATTAGAAGATTAAATTAAATCGAAAGTCAATTTTTAAAGATTACTTTAAATATTAACTCTAGAAATATATAGTAAATATTTGATTCAATAAATTGTATGAGAACGACGTTATAGGTTAGAATTTCTATTCCAAACTAAATCTTAAAAATTAAAAGTAAAAATAGAAAAAAAAAATTCAAAAGATGATGACTATTGTATACCCTTTTGAAACGGTGGAAAGCATTGATATATCCCTTTAAGAATCTAAGAACACGGTTGCACCCAATTTAGCTTTGAAGTTGGATTGGTGTGTCTTTACTCTTTAATGGAGCTTTTGTTCAATGTGATATTGTCATGTCTTTTTATTCCAAAAAAGTGTAACTTTGAAATCACCACATATTGGAGAATTTGGCAGCAAAACTTGTCATCTTGTAATCATTGCTTTGGTTCCTTTCACTTTTCTTTTCTTCATAGTAATTAATTTCAATAACTTCAAGAGAAAAAAAATTGAAGAGTATTTAGAAGAAGTCATAATTTCATTGAATACAATAATAATCTTCCAAGTGAATTTAATTTTTATTAGTTAATATAAATTTTTTGGGGGAGGGAGGTTTCAACCTATGCACATCGGAAAAATATAATTAAGATTTAATTATTTTATTTGTTTCTATAACTTTATTAAATTTTTATATTTTTTTAATTGAGTTTCGATATCATATCATATTTTGTAATTAACTTTTTATTGTGACAAAAATGTTATAATTAATAAAATATTTAATTAAATAAAATAAATATATTTAATATTTGATTGAATATTTTATTTTATTTAATAAAATATTCTGTTAATTTTAATATTTTTTGTTACAATAAAAATTTAATTACAAAATATGATATAGTATAGAGATTCAATTAAAAGAATATATAAAAACTTAATTAAAAATTTGGTGTAACTATAAAGTCGGACAAAATAATTAAACTGTAATTAAAAACAACATAAAAGAAAACATGGACGAGAAAAAAAAAGATAAGGACAAACAAACTTATATTGGTGTATATGTGAAAGGAATAATATAGTTTTTAATTTGATGTTTTCCTTTGAAGTCTCATTTTGTTACACCCTATTACCTAATTCATAATGTGGCAAACATAAAAGCCAAAAGTAATGTGGATTTTTTATATGTCATTTAAATATTTTATTTAATTTGATATGCTCATGGATGCAATCCCACGTGCAACTTTATGCATCTCACTGAATTTTAAGTGTATATACACATCCATATAATTTAATTTGGACCTGCATATTTTATTTTATTTTATTTTTGAACTATTTCTTTTGTTTATACTACACATGATTATATTATTATGTCAACAAAGAATAAAACAAATGGAACTTAAGAAGAAGAAGAAGATAACAACTAGATAATAAATTAACATGCTATATATTAGAATATTATGTTGTGCACATTTGAGAACATATCTTCTAATTAAAGTGGAAAGAAAAAAAAAAAAGAGGGTAAATTATTAAGAAGATAATAATTATTTCATAAATAACATGTCATATCAATTTTTTCAGCTAAATTACTTTATTTTAGACCAAAAAAAGAGAAATAAAATCCAAAAAATCTAGGAGAAGTGAATATATAATAATTGTAATAATATACATAAAAAGAGTCTCAAAAAAAAATTAACTGCATTAAGCAAGCTAATTAACAATTAATGATCATAAGAGTACACCCTAAACTAATTAATAATAAAGGATTAATCTTGTTGAAAAATATTATCTGGGTGTAATCTCTTTTTACCACTAAGAGGAACACCAAAGAGCTTCACTGAAGAAGAACTACAATTATTATTATTGAAATCATCATCATCATCATCATCATCATCAACATGATCGTCACTAATACTCATCATCATTCTACTCCCCTTTGGTGATGAATAATCCAACTCCACAAGCTTTGGAATAGTTGTTTGATTATGATGAAAGGGAGAAGAAGCAGGTTTGAGATGGTTTTGGATGAAGTATATGATATCATTGTAGAGATTCTTCATGTGAGTTAGTTCAGATAATAGCATCAAGTTCTTTCTCCTTAGCCTTTGATTATCCTCAGAAAGTGCTGCTAAGATATGATTATGTTGATGATGATCACTATTATTAGTGGCTCCTCCTAATGAAGAAGATGATGGTGATTTAGGAGAAGGTAGTAATAATGAAGTAGGAATAGAAGGAATAGTAGTAGGAGTTGTAGAAGAATCAATCCAACATAGAGCTTCATTATTATTCTCTTGATGATGATGATGATGATGGTGATGATGATGAGGGGTTTTTCTTCTATGGATTTCACATAGAAGATGTTTTGCTCCTTTTCTGAAATACTCATTTGCAAATTCCCATCTATCAGCAACTACCTTCTTGAATCCCTGCTTCAACAACACAAAATGATGCTTATTAATATATAAATAAAAAAAATTTCCGAATATTTCAAAAATACTAATATTTCAGTAATTTTAATCGTTAATTCAGTAATTAAAATATCAATTTTTTTCAGTGTTATTAAAATATCAGTATTTAATAATTTTAACTGTTAATCTCAATTATAAAATATATATCTAAAATAATTAAAATTACATCATGTGACATACATAGGTATTGAGTTGCCTAACAAAGCTGGAGAAGTTGTTGTGTTTGAAATAGTTGGGAAGAAGGTCTCTGGCAAACTCAGGAGGTCTCCAAACAACAAATGATGATGATGTGGAATGACCATCATGACCCCATGACACTATGTGGTCAGTCATAGGATCATCAACTAGTTGGTATGTCTTTGTCAGGAATGGTGCTGGCACTGATGATGATGATGATGGTAACTTCTTTTGTGATGATGAATCCATCATCATCATCATCTTCTTCATCTTATTCATGTTTTCCTCCTCTTCAATGTTACTACTCCTCCTCTCTTCTAGTGTGAATGCCATAACTAAGCTACTATATCAATAACACTTACTAATATTATTCTTCTTTTGATGATGATTATGATGATGCCTTCTTCTTCTTCTTCCTCTCTCTAACATACACTCACATTCACACTCACTGACACTGTCTATATAGTTTAATTATTTAAATGAACAATTTTCTCTCTCTCTCTCATACTAATTATGATTTTAGGGTAAGACTTTAATCTTGACTATCACTAAAAAAATACAAGAGACATATATATAATATATAATAGTTTAATTTCAGTAAACAGTGGAAAGCGTTTTATACAGTCGGACAATCACATATATTCTTTTAAATGACCATTCATGCGATTAATATGATGTTACCTAATTAAATGCCTGTATAAAACTACTTTATAGTGACAATGTATTAAAATTAAATTCAATATATAATATACAGTGAATTTTAAGAAAATTTTAGGGGGTTATAAAATTTTGACATTTTTTATATATTATTATTATTATTATTTTTATTTGATTATATTTTTTAAATTAAAAGATATGACCATAATGTTAATTATATTTTAATTTTTAAATATTATAAAAATTTTATACTTGCTATACCCACTATAATTATAACAACTGTATAATACATCATAATATAAACTAGTATATGTTAAGATTTAAAAGTAACAAATTTAATTTTTCATCATTTGTTTTTGCGTTTGTATATTATTACTATTCTTTGACGCACAAGCATAAATATATAGTAGACACAATTTTTTTATCTCATAAATGAAAAATTCTTATATTTAATGTATTTTCTAAAACTAAATTTCTATATATCTCTTTATTTCATTTTCTCTACTCTCTATATCCTTATATTTTTTAAAAATAAAATTCAAACACAACCTTATAAAGCTATTTTGTCTCTTCCAAAATAAAAAATAAGCATGTTATATTAGTCCTATTTTAAATGCATGTACTGTACAATAGCCGAAATAAATAATAATTTATCTGTAATAATCTTATTTTAATTGAAAATATACTAATAGTTTTACAACTTTTATGAGGTAGAGAACATACATAATGACAATATAATATGACTTTTATAACTACTTTTTGTTTCTCCCTCTTAATCTCATCTCAGTTCTTTACTAACTTTATGAAGCATGTATGACCATGTTCAGTAAAAACAAATTTTGAGTATTTCTAGAATAAGTTATAATAAAATCTCTTTTGATAAAATATATTTTTGGTTTCTAATATTTATGATTTTTTTTAAAAAATATTTTTAATATTTAGTGGTATTTAATTTTATCTCTAATATTTTTAATTTGTGTTAAAATTACTCTTATACATTAACTTTATGTAAAATGTTAAGGATAAAATTAAAAAAATTTAGGAATAGTTTTATTAATATAAATAAAAAATATTAAAAAAATTAAATGAATAAAAAATATTAAAAATAAATTAAGAATATTTTATAAAAAATAACAAACATTAAAAAAAATACTTTACCCTAAAATCCTACTAACTATTTATTAGCTGCAGAAATGGTGGGTAAGGCTGATGCCCCTTGAGAGATGAGCTCCTTTCTATTTTTTTTATTTGTACTTTTTTATTTTTCAGATCAATAAAACAATAGTAGGGAAAATATATATTTTTATATAGGATTCTCCAAATTTTCTTACTGTACAGCACCATTGGATGTAATCACCATTGTATGTTCATGTTCATTGGCAAAGTGGATGCATAACCAAAATAATTTCCATCTAAGTTGTTAGATTATGAAAAAATAAATAAAAACTAAAAGAGTATATGCATAATGATAAATCAGTAATTTTTTTAAAAAAAGTAAAAATTAATAATTAGATAAAAATTAAAGATTTCTCATGCCTTGTGCAATTTCCTAGGCTAATAATTAAGGTGAATGATATAGTATTTAAATTTGCATATTCCTGCAAAGACACACACTTTTTATATATGGAAATGGAACTGAAACTTGGAAGGTTGTGATAATCCTCCAAAAAGTACTTACTTTTATGTATATCCATTTGGCCCACTATATATTACCATTATTGTCAGATATTGTTCAATTTGTTGGTCCCTTCCTTTTTTACCTTTAGATCTAAAAAATATAATTTAATTCAAAAATATTTAGTAATTAAAATTTTTTGTTAAAATTAGTCAAATTTATTTTATTTAATATTTATTAATTATTATATTTATTAATTATTATAATAATTAATAAATATTAAATAAGATAATTTTTTTTTTTGTTTTTCTAACATTATTGATTTAATTTAAATTTCCATCATTTTCTTTTTTCCCTTGAATAAATTCACAACTAATATGTTACTTTGTCCAAGGTTGGGTTTTCTTCATATTTGAATATTATTCATGTCCCTAATTAAAGTGATAGACAATGATGGAATTTGTAAAGTAATAATGTTATTACTTTTTATTTGGCATTTCATTTTAAATTCTTATTACCTCAAAATAATCTTCATATAATTAAATTGAATCAAATCATATATTCTAATAAAAGACTAAGGATTGATGGGATAGAAAGTTTTTTTTTTCTGCCTTATCACATAAATCATGGCTTTTTTATTTATAGCTTATAAGAAAGTTAGAAAAGTGTCACACAGAAAAAGATAAACACTATTGTTATTTTCTTTTTTTGAGCTATCATATCCAAACCGTCCTCTTTTATTTTCTGAGGAGAAGAATTTACTTTTTCTTCTTTAATTTGTTAGGGGATTTTTGTGGGGGATCATTGTTGGGTTATGATCACGAGGATCACCATATTTAAAGCACCTCCAATCTAGATTTTAATTTAATTTTATTTTATTTTAAATTCTATAAAATATTACATAAATATTTATAAAATTATATATCATAAAAATTAATTTGAGATTTAATATAAAATTTATTATTTTAATATTTAATTTTATTTTAATTTAACAATTTTGCAATATTTATTTAATAGATTTAATAAATATACTATATACAAGTGATAATATTTTAGTAATTTTTTTTAAATCAATTCAATTACTATATAAAAATTAAAAGTGATACTCAAAAGATATTCTATTAGAATTACTCTTAAGTACTAATTTTTTTTTAACGGTCTATGGCTAATTGGCTACTATATAATATATACGCAGTTCAATGTTGCCTAGTGTAGATAATTAGAGCATAACAGAAAGAAAGTATAAGTATTATAGTAATTGCATTGTACCTAGTAAATAGGGTAGAACATTCTGACCATTATTCATTTTTTGAACAATCCAAAGCATACCCGTGACCCTAGAGAGTTCATAGAAGAACAACATCAACTATACCTCCTTCTATAATTTTTAATTAGTAAGCAACTCAAATAAGATTGTTTAAAATATTTTTTAATTATTTTTTAATAATTAAAATTTAATATATAATTAATTATATTGTATTATTTTTATTAAAATTAAATAAGACAAATTGATTTGGCCAAAAAATCAGTAAATTAAATATTAAATTTATTTAAATTATTTTTTTATAAAAAATGACTATAATACTCTTATTATAAAAAACTACTAAAATACTCTTATTATATATATAAATTTTGAAAATTCTAAATTCTAATCCTTCTTTTTTTTTTGTGTCATTGTAGAGTTAAGATTTAGGATTTTTAAAATTAATTATAAGAGTATTTTAGTCATTTTCTACGATAAAGGTATTATAATTATTTTCTATAAAAAAATATTAATTTAGACTGATATAAAATTTATTTCATCGATTTTTTAGCCAAATCGATTTATCTGATCTAATTTTCATAAAAATAACATGATTTAATCGATTATATATGATAATTTTAGTTACTAAAAAATATTTAAAAAAATATTTTAGACGTCTTTATTTAAACGGTTCTTTTAATTATATATATTGATGGAATATTATATATTGACATTTGTTATTCACATTTAAAGTGATCATTTCTCAAACATATATACATCATAATTCCCTTTAAATAAAGACACACAATATTTTGTATATATGTAGTCTTTCAACTATATGTGTTATTTAAAGAATATTTCACTCTATAAATAATTTAGATATAAAATTTGAGAATCTATAAATGAATCTGAGGAATTTGAAAAAATAAAATTAAATTGTAAAACTCAGCCCATGCATAATAAACATGTAAAATTTGTGCGAATACACAAGTTAATGAACATTATTCGTGTATAAAAAATTGATCATCTAATATTTCTATTATGTAATTTGATTAGATAAGTATAAAGATTTCAATTTTCTTAATAGCATTACTAGAAAAAATTATTTTTAGTGGCAGTTTATTTTATTTTTAGTGGCAATTAGACATGCATTAGTCGTTCTATACTTTGTCGTGAAAATAAAAATTTTAACAGTAATTATATAATTATTAGTAAAAACTTTTTTATGGCCACAAAAAATATACAGTTACTATTATAACATATAATAACAACAAATAGATAACTATCACAAAAACATAAATTAAATAAAATATACGGTAGTAAAAATTTGCAACTAAAAATATATATGATTGATCCATCTCAGAAATATATAAACCTTCTAGCTATGTCTAGATTCCATAGTTGAAGGAGTCACATTCAATCATATCATTCATTCATTCATCACTTTCTTTCTACTTTCCTTTCTTACTTTGAAAATTATGAGGAAAGTGGCGCACAATAATGGTGGCTTTCTAGGCTGCTAAACATATATAGCATCCCAAGCAAAACCTAATTAGCAAGCATGATCACTTAAATCTTGCTTATTACTATTGACTATTATTGACCGTTAAGGCCTTTGATTTTTGTCTCACAATAAAAAATCATGTTTAGTAACTAATTTAATTTGGGTTAGTCGAGTAGTTAACTCACTCGTCCATTTAAGCAAGTGTCGGGAGTTTAAATTCCGTCTTATACATGTAGCAACTCATTAACAGATCCGCAACAAATTAATCATTGACATGTTGAGTTAGAAGATACTGTGGACAATCAAAATAAAAAAAAAATCATGTTTGGTGGTCAAAGTCTACAGGGAATCCTCTATGCAAATACATGATCATATATTATCACTAGTGCCTAAGAATCCAGAAGGGTCCAAATCTATTCAATAATGAGAAGATTCTATTCCAAAATAATATTACCAGCATCTTCATCAGGTTTCAGCTTATATATGCAGTGTTAAAATGGACAACATATGTTGCATCACATGACCTATCTCCATCTCCATGTGACCCACTATGCATTCCTTTTTAGAAGAGAAAGTTTTTGTCTTTTATGCTACCAAAGCACAAATCTAAATGCATAACATGTGAAGATCATCACCATGTGTCAACTAATTTATTAAGTTTTTAAAATAAAAATGAAAAAAAAAATAGAGATAGAGAAGATGCATGCCTCCAAAAAGCAAACTATTATTGGATTAATTTACTAAAAGGGAAGGTTTGAAAGATTTGAGCATAATATATATTAGTTTAATTTTCATACACTACCAGTGTAATACGTTTTATACAGTTGTATAATTATAATTGTTTTTTTATAATTATTTACACGGTTAATATAAAAAAAAATTATTTTTTCTAATATGATGTTATATAATTAGATACACGTATAAAATAGTTTTACACTGACATTAAAATTAAATATTATATATATACTTAATAAATCAAAATAATTGTGACTTTCAATAAATATAAACTATAAAAGTATATTAATAGATAATTTTAAAAATATTTTTAACTTTTCAAAATAAAAATATAAGTATATAATCTTTTGAATTTATCAAATACAAAATAAAATATACAAAAACAAAAATATCTTTAAAGAATTTTACTAAACCAGACTTTATATCGATTAATGTTTTATAGAAACTTAAAAAATGGGATAATTTATGTTTACATCCTGATTTTTTTTTCATCCTTTGAAATAATTTTAAGACTTATGAACAAAAGGTTGTTATTTGAAGAGAGATATAAAGAAAATTTAAATATTAATTATTTTCCCTACCGTTAAACTTCTGTTCAAGGTTGTTAGTGACATTATTATTCAAAAGGACATGTAATTATAATAATAATGTCTTTCCAATTTTTGAGTGAACATAACGAAGTTTGGATTTTTAAAAGAGATGTTAATGGGGACTAAAAAGGACTAAGCATTACTTTTAGTGATGAAAATATTTTTTGCTGAGCAAGTTAAGTATATTTTGTTCTTTTGCGAGGGAAAAAAAAAACGAATTGGTGAACTAATTAAGCATTGCCTATATATAGTTTTCAAGAGCTTAGAAATTGAGTTGTACTATATTATTTTTTTTTTCTTTTTAGACAAGGAGTTGTACTATATTATTCTTGAATGTTCCATGTTACAAGATATTTTGCAACTTGCTAGTAACTTTACTATCTATAGAACACAACGGTAAACCTAATATTTATTCATTTATTTTTGGTAGATGGTAAACCTAAGAATTAACAACTAATGTATGTGTCGATACATATATATAAGATTATTATTATTTGAAAAATTTTAAGTGTATCTGGAATACTAATATTTCAAGTATTTTAACTATTGATTTTAATTAATATATATTATATATATTTATATATATATTTTTTATAATTCAGATCAACAGTTAAAATAACTAGAATATCAGTATTTTTGGTACACTTAAAACTCTTCTATTATTATATATATATAATATATACAATATTGTTTTACATTGCTAACTAGACAACAAATATTCGTATGTAATTAATTTGTTAGGTAATTCATGCATTGATTAATTAAACAAATTATGTGATAAGATATAGTAAATATCTGTTGAAGAGAGTATTTTAATATCAATTCATCAAAATTTTAATAAATATATCATCCTTTTAAGGGAAGCTCATTAGTGGGCAATGAAACAAAAGATTTTTTTAATATTAAATTATTAAGAGTGAATCTAAATTAAAATTATGTGTTATAATTTGTTGTTGGGTTTTTATAAAACGTTAATAATATTTTTTTATAATTAAAAATACTTTTATTATAAAATGTCTGCTGTTATCATAACATTGTAAAATACCAAAATAATTAAATATTATAGTATTTTACGTTAAAATCATTTATATGTAAAAAAATTAGCCGAAATAAATCACTCTTTCTCCTCTTCTTATTCCTTTCTCTCTTTTTTATTTTTGATTTATTTTCAAAATAAATTTAAGAGGAAAAAATTGTTGGTGGGGTTGTGAGTTTGATGTTTCTACCTTAATAAAGTAATATGAATGATAGGTGCTTCCTGCTAAGGAGCGTCTCATCAATATACATGAAAAATTCACCACCGAATCTCAGCCAAATAATGATGAAATTTCACATGCAAAGGACAATACCTTTAATCTATATACATATATCATGAATTTCATTTTGCACCTAAAGTCATGGATTTCGTATTACTTGGATTTTTGATTTGCATCATTACCTCTCATGCTTAATTAAGTCCACACTTCACTTTACCACTCTCTTTTTCTGTCAAAAAGGTCCCATTCATCCAAATCAATATACATAGTTTTTGTAACATAACTTTATCTCCATTTTTTAAGTAAATAATTACTTACATACACATATTAAGGCACATTTTTTTTGGATATGAAAAATATGTGTGTGTTGTGTATTATTGTGGAGAATATGGGTGTTAAATATAGATGTGGGACAATTTTTTTTGAAATAAGGGATGAAAAAATCGGACCATTCGATTTCTTTGTAAAAAAAAATTAAGCCTACTAATCAGACAGCCGATTAGTGTGGGAGAGAAAATTTAAATTTTGGTGAAGGTAATTGGAGGGTCCGATTTATGTACCCAAAAATCGGATGGTTCGATTTTTGCTTCTGATACTACAGTTGCGTAAAATATCTATACACTCCATAACTGCATTCTACACTATTTCTCCTTCTAATTTAAATTAAAAAGTGACATAATTTTATCTCCATTTTATACTATTAAAGTTGTGATTATGATTCAATTTATTGAATAGAGTAAGGTGAAAAGAAAAAAAAAACAATATTTCATCCATCCATACTTTTAATTATTATTATTTTCATCATACTAATATTGATTATTGATGTAATAAAGAAAATAAAAAATAAATAACGCATATTTACATGATTGTTCTTTATTGGAAGTGCGTATTATTTTAGAATAAGACCACAGAATTGTCAGAAGCCGTAGGTCACAGTGCATGTTCCTTTCTGGATCTTTTCTTTGAAAAAACTAAGTCTGATTCAAAGGATTAAAAGGTTAAAGAAGTGATTGTTAGTGGAGAGAGTGCTTGAAAGGCAAAAGAATACAAGAGATGGCAGCATCATAATATATTATTATTATTATTTTTAATTTTTTTACACCTAGGAAAGACAACAATTTTAAGTCAAGGGGTGGAGGGGCATTAGAAAATTTTATCCATAGAAGTGTAGTTAAAGGTGGTAGGAAAGGGCAAGTTCATAAGCTTCTCTCTTCCTCTGAATGCGTATCATAGATTATTCTATATGTTTATTAATATTACTAAGTACTAATAACTTGGTTTTACTCTCATATATACTGACACTGTTTTTCTTTTGGGTCTCGTGCAATGCAAAGAATGCATGTTAATCCTCGTAATAATCACTTGTTCGAATTTACCTTGATACCAAGGCCTCAATTTTTGTTTCATTTATAATTTTTATGTATTAAATAAAATAGAATTTATCTAACATATATTTCAAATATATATGTTAAAATTATTAATGAGTAAATTATTATTTTTACTTATAAAAATTAAAAACGTTGACAAATTTATTTATAGAAAAAAAATACTAAATGTATCCATTAACAATGAAATTACCAAATGTATCCATCAATAATAACATCTGTGTCGAAACTATTCAATTGTTATTCGAGCATTAATTCCGTTAATGATCCTCCCTACGTGACACATTATGGCGTTACATGGCTTAGAGAATCTTCATATGTGGCTTGATGAACTGTGTGACCGTTATAATGAACTTTAAATCCTAAAATTTTTTTAATTTAAAAATTTTCTCATCTCAAACACAAATCCTAACCCTAGGTTAACAAAATTCTTCGAAGATATTCCAATATCAAAGCGTAGACTCTTTACCCACCTTTAAATAGGAGTTGTAGTGTATTTAGAAGTTCAATTTCAAAGCTGGTGCATGATAGTAAGTTTAATGGGAGATGCTTCTGTGGGTTGGATGTGACTTTGTTGCAGTCGGGAACAACAATAAATTATGGGAGGTGATTTGTCTGCTGTCCCAAATGGAAGGTATACCCTTTGTACATTTTGTTTTATTCGAAGTGAATATTTTTTCGATCTAAGTTTTTCTGCCATTGATAGACTTCAAATTACAGTTACTTTGTATATGTATAAGTAGACGAAATCGAAGGTCAGTGGAAGAGTTTGAGGAGAGCTTTTTCAAAAAGAAAGATGCACGAAGATGTTCTTGAGGCTGAGGCTAAGATGAAAATGCTCATAAAGTTAGGGAACATTAAAGCTGAAGTTAGTAAATTTAGGTTGTGGCTTGTGACTATGTCAATCATTGTGGTGTTTAGCTTTGTGTGCAATGTGATTATCATCTGCAGCTAACCTACAGAGAAATGGAATAGGATATAATGTTTGAGTGAAAAAGAAGAACAGTTTGTCTCTCCTAGGGCTCTAACCTTTGTTTTGTGAAACGCGCGAATATAAATAGTCTTGCTAACTTATAATTTCTAATTTCTATTTTTTTAAATAAATTTCTAACTACCATTTATATTTTAATACAAAATAAATCACAATTTCAACGTATAAAAACTCCTAGACCACATAACACCGTAATGTGCCACGTAAGGAGGGTCACAAACGTAGTCAACGCTAGATTAACAATCGGGTAATTTCGATACACAGATGTCATTATTAATAGATACATTTGGTAATTCTTTTTTCTATGGATAGATTCGTTAGCGTTTTCAACTTCTATTGATAGAAATAGTAGTTTATTCATTATTAATTAAAAATAATTATAAAAATTTAATTTTAAATTTTTAAAATATTTATTAAAATAAAAAATATAAAATTTTTTATTAATAATAATCTTAATATGTTTTGAACCATATGTTAGCTAAATTCATAAAAATATAATAAATAGTTTCGTTAAGTGCTATCTTATGAGTCGTAGAGTTAACTAAGATAGATATGTTTTTTATTCATTTTCCCATAATTTTTTTCTACAAACTTTTTTGCTAATTTTGTACACCTACATTAGAATATAACAGAAGAGAAGAGAAATAACGAAGAGAGAGAGAAAAAGAGGGGGGGGGGGGTCGCTATGATTTATGGTATTTCAAGTTTCACGTTACACAGCTCATATTGGACCCATGACCATGACCCATCAACCCCGGAATAATTCTCGATTCTACACTTCTTTACTACATGCCCAAAAAAAAAAACACTCTTCTTTAATATACATTTTTTTACAATTAAAACTGTATAAGAAACAAGGATATTTTTTTTTAAAAAAAATTATGCAACACATTGACATTCATTTTGCTGATTTTAATGGTTTTTTTTCCCCCAAATTTTCATGTTGCAGTACAAATAATAACGGGAAGCTGTAGTACAAAGTTGTACTCTCACAGAAACCGGAACATTCCCTGTCCTACTTCACGGAAGCTAAACATATAAGTACTTCGTTGTAGTACACGTAAATATGTAATATAAGCCTAGAAGTACCAAGTTTGAGGCTATATAAATATAGCCACTGAATCATGTTGGATAGAATCATCACATTGGTATAACATGATTGAATGAATATTCAATTGTCCAATTTCATCAAACACAAGTATCTAATAGATGTGGAGGTAGGGGTGTTCTACAGGGTCGTCCTGAGACCACATGAGGTTCAAGGGTTTCGGATTATAACAGGCAATCATATATTCTCTTGTTCTTTTTTACTTGTGACTGTCATCAGTTGGTACATTCCTAGTTCGGTTTTAGCCATTAATCTCGATTATGTATATATTTTATGATTGAAATTAATGGCTAAAACTATTGAAACATCAGTATTTCTAAAATACTTGAAACACTATATTTTTTATTTAAACAAACTGGTTTGTAGTTGTACCAAACAATGACAGTAACGGAAAAAAAAAACATCAGAGTATATGACTGTGGTTTGATCTGAGAGCTTACATTGCTCATATCATGTGTTCTCAGGTCGCCCCTGCGGGACTTTCTCTACTAAATTACGGGATTGTTTTCAAAGTGTATTTGATTGTGGATGCAGTTCCCACAAATGAAATTGGAGGTAAAATAAAAAGGTACAATATGCTATGCCTGATTGCCCATTTTCTTTTTTCGTTTATAGAGGGGGAAAAAGATAACCCACCCCTTCTAAATAAAAATTTTTGTGAATACTTTAAATAAATGAATAATAATAATAGACCATAACATAACATAAATTAAAGCTTGACATAGACTAAACAGGAAGCATAAGTTAAACTAAAATCCTTACTTCTGATTTAATGGCTTGTAGCTCTTCTTCCATAACTCTCTTCCAAACTCCATCTACCATAAGCCACCCTTCATCCTCTTCTATTTGCACTACATTGTTCAGTTCACCAATTTCTTCTTGGGTCTCCCTCATCTTTTTAACAGTTGAGTTATCAAGTAGCTTAAGGTCTAAAGTGGCATCTCTCTTGGCACTGTGTTTGATAAGTTTCCAACTGTCTTCCCTTTCGGATACTTGATTTTGATTTTGATTTTGGTTTTGGTTGTCAATATTGTCAAGAACAGGGAGAAAACCAGAAGAACCGGCAGCGCGAGGCAACATGCCGATAGGACATGGGTTCCATGACTTTGCCAGAGTCCACACCTGTGGTCTTTTACTCTCGCAATCCATAGCCATTGGATTTTTCTTCTTCATAATCTGTTGTTTAACTGACTCTAGCTTTCTAGCTGCTTCATGTATACATTCCTCAAATTGGGATATATTCTTTGAATTCAATAAAGAGTTATCATCATCAGAAATTTCTAAATTGGACAAACAAATAGTAGAAACCTTTCTAACTCTATCCAACAAAGAGGTATCATCCATCAGTACTGCAAGATAAATGGCTGAATCCATAAGCTGCTTGTTGCAGAGTCGTGATACTAGAAGACATTTTCGAAGAAGTTCAACCAAAACTCCTTTAGGCATTTTTGATGCTGCAGAAGGGGCTTTGCAGAGACTTCCAACAAGCCATGCAAACAAAGAAGAAAGATGATGACGTTGGTAAGACTCTGCAAACAAAGAACATAAAAATCATGCCACAGAGAAAATAAAATCATAAACCAAAATGCTTAAATAAAACCCCTTTTCTTAAGGAGGAAAAACCCATTGTAGTGCAGTACAAAAGCCATAGAAAGTAACAGAGATTGAATGTTTAAATGCAACGCATTACAGGGAAAAGCATGCAACAAATACATCTCCAACAGTACTAAACAATTATTATTATACATAAAAAACTGCCACTTACCTCCTTCACATTTCACATCTTCCTGAGTCTCAATCATATCAAGAACAGCGTTAAGAAGGTTCAGGAGTAATTCTGGTTCCTTGTTCCACAATTTGACTATGATAAGATTCCAATCAGACAATATATTCTCAGCAGTTAGATCAACAGTTGCATCATCTGCATTTTCTTTGAACCCTGAGGAACTTAAAAATTTCAACAAATACTCCAGCAGCACATGTACAATCTCTGAGGAGAAGGTTGAATATAGCCGAAGAATGGATTTCAAGATCTTTGCAATCTGTTTCTTTGAGCCTGAAAAAGTATGAGGTTGATTAGTGCTTGAATACCCTTTACATCAACAATAACTGAAATTACACTATTATAAGAAATCACTTTAATTTCAATTAAAGAAACAATCTTTTTGTGATGTGCTGCCTCCAACTCTAAATAGTTTTTTACTTGCATAAAAACATATAAAAAAGCTATACAGAACAAAAAGCGTAAACAATATATCATATAGTAAGAATATTAAACCACCTCCAGATCGTGATTTTTGGCTCTTGCCAACCACAAGAGCCAAATGCTTGTTACGCCCAAAAAGCAATTCACCATGCTTCACCCCTTTAAAAGAAAAAATACTCTATCAGAAATTCAGAATATTCCAAACAGAACATTTGCCAGCACAAAGGTATTAATTATTACACAAAAATCTCAATCCAAACTAGACAACTACAACAAACTACAGATAAAATATTTCCCAAATGTCAAAACTAAATCAAATATTTCCATTAGGAATTAGGTGAAAGCATACTGAGCCAGAAATATGGAATGATACTTATGTAGCAGCAATTCTTCATTAGTCCTAACAAGACACTGCATCATGTATTAGACATTATTGAGTATTGTCAAGTATATTACACCTACTTCACATGCTGGATAAAATATGTAGTCATATAATAATTGAGAAACAAAAAGTAAAATTCAATCACCATTTATATGGAAAGTATGTAAAACTCCCAGAAAAAAAAAAAACAAAGGATCATAGACAGCACTTGTTTCTAGATTTCGAAAACATTTTCTTATTCTTGATGCCAGCTTGATGAGTGAAGAAGTTGGGTCAGCATTTTGGAATTCATGATGAATAAATTTATGAAGGGGGAAAAACAAAATCAAAGAGGCCAAACATATGCTAATTGCTATTCAAGGCAAATGCAGCCTCCATAAAATAATAGGGCAAACAACTTTAAACCATCACAATTTCAAACTAGGCTTTCAACTTTAAATGAATCACATACTTTCCTATCAGGACAAGTTCCTTGTGCATGAATAAAACACCAGGCATGAAAAAATACAAGAGAACTAGATTAATCCTAGGAAGATTTTTACTTAGAACAAAGAAGAGTAGAAGACATTGAAAATCGCTGTATGATGAAAACAAATAAAGCTTACACACGTTTTCCCAATGAAGTGCTAGAATGGGAACTCCCATTGTCTTTCAGGCAGATGGCTAATTCACGAATCTTAGACTTGATTTCTTTTTTTACCTTTGCATTTCCTACACCCTGAAAAGGAATTTCTTTGCTCTGCGGCTCCCAGTAATAAGACTTTAACCAATCAAGTGCCTGAAATTATCAGCAAAACATCATAAAAGTTTGCAGGAGGGAACCATACATACTAACTGTGAAGTAAATATTCAGTTCATAAGGGCAGTCAGGTGCACAAGACCAATAAAAGAACAGCCTACAGTTCAAGGCTCGGAGCCCCTTTTAAAAGAACGACGAAACAATTCTGTCAAGGCCCAACCATCCAACCCAACCTCAGTGAAAGAGTTAAACCCCATTAATGCTTTCAATCTTTCTATGCCATTGGCATGCCATCGCCCCCAAAACCCCCGAAACCAAATATATTCAAACAAAACCACAAATCCTTGGTAAAGAACATCTAGTTGAATTGTGCCCTATGAATATCTCCATCCAGAGACACACAGAAACTTGCTTAAAAGATAATGCAATAAGTGAAGGAAAAGACAAGAGGGAGACCAACATGAACCTTACCTTAACAGAGGCACTTCGAACAACCTTGAGTGATGGAAGGTCACGATGTGATCCCTCTGCATTTGCGGTCACAGCAACAAGTAAGTGGAAATGCATTATCACATTAAAACAAGACAATATTTGAAGCTTGTTCAACACCACATTTGGAAGACCACGTTTCACTCATCCTATGATTACAAAAACAAAACCAAGGAATAAACAACATGTAGAGAGAAGAATACTTGTTTACCATGGCGAATATCAATGAGCATGCGCGGAATACCAATTGCCTCAGCAGCCTCAGCAATTGAAACCAATTCCTTCTTGCGTGTTTTCTCAACACCACAATTCACTAACCTTATATAAGTACATTAAAAAAAAAAAGCATATAGGAAACTGTCATTTAAATTTATCACTGAAACAAAATTAGAGTAAATGCTGAAACCAGTCATTGGAAAACATACAAAATTAGCTCCTCAAGGATTCTATGAATCAATTTTATTCTCACAGTATAAAACATTTTATGAGATAAACTGATATCTAAAAATAAAAATAAGAAAAATACTAAATTGAACCCTAATTCTAGTGTGTAACTGTCTATTCCAAAATTAATTAAAATAGAAGCTGACCTGACGATTGCCATGCAATAAAGCATAGAAAGCATCTCCTCCGAGAGAGAAGCTTCATCAGATTGATCCGCTCTACATGAAAAAAAAAAATCACAATCTTCAAATAAGTCTTATAACAATTTTTCCAAAAAAAAAAAATATTTCACTAAAACAAATGCATTAAAAATTGGAAACGTGCTGAGGATTTACCTAAAGTAGGGATCCTTCTGCTGGATTTCAACGATGGAAGCTGTGACTTCGACGACAACCGGCAAGCAACCGCGGCTTCGCCACGCCGATATCTGAGAAACAGAGCAAACACCGAAAGATACATAGCAAAAGTTAGTTACGAAACGGTTGAAGAAGTTTCGGAGAAGAGAATGTTAGTTAGTTACTCTGTTGAGAGCTTCGGAAACAGAGTGAGGGGAATCGGAGAAGAGAGAGTTTTTGACGAAAATCCATTCTTCCCAGCTCAACCAGGGGACCAATCTTAGTGCACTTGACGATGTTTTTGCGGTGTCTTTTTCTAGGTTTGGTTCTTCTCTGAAGCCAAATAACACTGACTCCATTGGAAGAAGAAGAAGAAGAGTGGAAGCTGAGCCGAGTGAAACGGCAGTGGTGGCTGAGAGGAAGGAGTTGCGGGTTAGAGAGCCTTAGGCGGCGCGCCATTTTGGGCCTTAACTGGACCTTACTTTGGCCCATTATTGACAAAAATGTCTATTTATAAATTGTGTTTAACTGTTTGGGGCATAGTTGTCAGAACCGAACCGATGATTGAATCGGTTATTGGGTCACTGGGTCACTGGTTCAATCGGTGGATCACTGGTCGAACCGGTTAACTCGGTATAACTAAATAATTATATAAAATTTAATTATTTGATTAGTTTAATTAAATATCATCTAACAATTTTTAACTATTAACCTTATATGAAAACAAAAAATAAAATAATATATTAAAAAAATAATATTAATAGATATCATATAATCATTAAAAAATAAATTGTGATTAATTAAATTTTTTGTTTATCTTTTTAATTTGTATATATTTAATAAAATTTATAGTTAAATAAAATGTAATTGATTTAAAAATGAGTGACTTTGAAATTAAAATAAATTGAATATAAGTCAAAAGAAAACATGCTATATGTATTATAATTATATATTAATTGATGAGAAACATTTCAGCTTGGTGGTAGAAGCATGCTTGCTTTATCCCGGAGGAAGGGGTTCGAACCCCGTTTCAAAAACTTGGCAGCGCTGGAGGGTTTAGAGCATGGTGGAATTGCAGATCGTTGGTCCATTGTAGATTCCCCTTTAAAGTTGACCGAGCGATCCGGACCGATCCGGTTTTCGCCAAATTTGACCGGTTTTCACCGGTTCACATCGGGTTTGACTGATTCGTACTGGTTCTTTACATTACACGGTTCAAATACCAGACCGGACCGACATAAGATCCGGTTTATCGGCTTTCTGGTCGAACCGGCCGGTCCGATTCGATTCTGACAACTATGGTTTGGGCTGTGCTACGGTGCTGAAGTAATTTTCTTTTTCAGCATCTGCTGAAATGAGATGTCAATAAGGTGATTTCAGATAAGAATTGCCAATAAGCCATAGCTCACACGGCATTTCGCCTCCTCTCTATCTCAAAAGTTTAAGGAGAAAGAAAAAATTGGTAAGTATGTAAAGAATATGTAGGTGTGTATTATGTACCTAGAATTGGGAGTTGTCCAATCTACCGACCATAAAAAAAAAAGATAAGAACTGAGAGAGTAGCAGCGGGTGTAGAAGTGTGTCAGTTTCTGTTGGATTAATTATTTTATAAAGTAAATTAATTTAGAAGCATGAACACATGATTAAGAAAGATAATATTATTGTCTATTTTTGTTGTTAATGAGTATGGGCATGCCATTCTTTTTTAGGTGGGCTGTTGTGAGAATCCATACCTTTAAACAAAAAACTATTTTTGGTTGCGATGATAATAATAATAATAATAATAATAATAATAATAATAATAATAATAATAATAATAATAATAATAATAATAATAATAATAATAATAATAGAAAATTCTACTCCATTTTTTTAGAGATGTTAAAATGATATTTTTTATTTATAAAATTTACATTTTTTTTTATAATTTTTAAAAAGTCTCTTTTTTAATTAATTTTAAATTTTGTGTTAACTAGTGTTAATTTTATCCATTTTTTAAGAAAAATAAATTATTTTTTACAAAAATACTCTTTAGTAAAAAAAAATTTTATCATTAAATTTTGTTTACTAAAATATCATTCAATAAATTATTTTTTATTAATTAAATTATATTTTTTATCAAAATACTTTTAAAAAATTTAATAATTAAATTATTTTTTAAGATATCTTTCAATAATTTTTTAATTATTAAATTGTGATTTTATCATAATTTTCGTTAAAAATTATTTTTATATTTTATTATTAATTTTTCGATATCAATATATATTATTTTAATATTATCACTATTAATATGTATAACAATTAATACATATTGATATCGAAAAATAATCTTACTAAGCTTTTTTTTATTTATGGTTATCGGATTAGATATCTGAGTGTGAATCATTTAATGTTTAGGATCTAGGATTTAGCGTCATGTAATTAGAGTTTAGTCGTTAGGATTTACAGTTTAGGGTTTAGATTTACGATTTAGAGTTGATAATTTGAATTTTAGGATTTAAAGTTTATGGTTGATGAGAAAGGATTTAAGGTTTAGAGTTGAGCAACTATGGTTTGGTTTTGAGGGTGTAAGGTCTAGGGATTACGTTTTAGAATTTATCATTTTAGGTTAGTAGAATTTATAATTTAGGGTTTGGAATTTAGAGTTTATGATATAAAATAATGACAGAAATAAGATATTAAATAATAGATATTTAAAAGTTATCTTTTTTTAAATAGTTATGTAAACAAATTCAGTTAATTGGTTTTTTTTTGTCATATTTTTACTTTAGGAAATACATAATAAAAAATTTCATATTTTTATCTTCTTCTTTTCTTTTCATAATTTTACTTTAGGAAAACATTTTATTTTTATTAAAGATGTAGTTTGCGAAAAATAGAATTAAAAAATTTGGAGGTATATATTAGGCTTAGATCGATAATAAACTATATATTTGAAAACATTATATTCTTTATGATAATAGTAAATAATAATAAATCTATTATAATACTATGTACATATCATAAATAAAATATTTTATTTTTCATGATTAACATTAGATATTTTTATTCTTTGTAAGAGGGATAGAATTTAATATGAAATGTTTGTAAATCAATATATATATATATATATATATATATATATATATATATATATATATATATATATATATATATATATATATGTGTGTGTGTGTATGTGTATTTTGTAAGTATTGTAAATGGGTTGTGAGTATGGACTTATGTTTTCAATTTAAAGGTCTTTGAAAAAATACGATTTTAAATTTTAAATAGGGTCTTATTTTAATATAAAATATTTTAAAAGTCGTCGTAATATCTAAGTCATTAGAATAGTACAACTAGAAGTGTGACATTTTAATAATTAGAATGTTACAGTTAACATTATTATGCAAATTTAAATTAAACTTTTTTAATGGCGTAGAATGCGATTTACTAAATTATACAATAATTTATATTTCGGTACCATAATTGTAGCAAGAAAACTAAAAATTCATCTAATGTTGCTAAGCCAATTCTTAGGACAAGTGTCTAGAGTTTTAGTTGTGGGTTTAGGGTTAGTCAATCATTTAATGTAAATCTTAATGACTAAACTTTAATTATATTACTCTAAATCCTAGATCTTAAATTTTAAATGCTTCACACTCAGATATTTAATCAAATAATCATAAATAAAAAAATATCTTGACAAAATTATTTTTTGATATCAATATATATTAATTGTTATACATATTAACAGTAGTAATATTTTTTTATAAATATTAGATATTAATATCAAAAAATTAATAGTAAAATATAAAAATAATTTTCAACAAATATTTTGATAAAATCACTATTTAATAATTAAAAATTATTGAAAGGTATCTTAAAAAAATAATTTAATTATTAATTTTTTAAAAAATATTTTGATAAAAATATAATTTAATTAATAAAAAACATAATTTATTAAACAGTATTTTAATAAGTAAAATTTAATGACAAAAAAATAAATTTTTTACTAAAGAGTATTTTTATAAATTTTTTTTAAATAGATAAAGTTATTATTATTACAAACAGAAGAAAGAAAAATATCATTTTAATATCTCTTAAAGAAGAAGAGTAGATTTTTTCATCATCGTCATCGCACCCCAAAATAGTTTTTTATCCAAAACCACACTTTCTCACAATAGTCCACCTGAAAAAGAAACGACATGCCCATACCCATTAACAACAAAACATGGACAAAAATATTATCTTTCTTAATCATGTGTTCATGCTTCTAAATTAATATATTTTATTAAGTAATTAATCGAACACAGGCACAATCCTGTACCCGTAGCTACTCCTTCCGTCTTTATCAGTAATGAATTTTGCTAGAGAGACAATAAAAAATCTTCATAATATGTATAATGGACTAGTTATTTAGCCTAACAAGAATAAATAATAAAAATCACTTCACAGATTATCTTAAATTCAAAAACTCTCATTCAATTATTTTACATTAAATTTCAAATTTTAAATTTCTCAATTTTAAATTTTAAATTTTCAAAAAATCTAATTAATTGTTTCAAAAAAATAATCATCTAAAATCCTAATTTACCAAAGCATTTCACTCCAATACCCTCTTCTTTTTCAACCGAGGGCCACTCCCACCTTCATCAATAATCATCCCATTTCACCTTCGCTGCTTTGCTTGCCACACGACACTCACCCTTAATAAAAATAACCATCCACTTAAGAATAAAAATAATCATCTGCAGACCTAATGAATTGAACATCCAACATTTTTAATTATATATAACTAAACCCAATCCAGTCTATATAAAAATTAAAATAACCATCCGCATACCTACTAAAATGACCACCCTAAATTGACCATTAAAATAGAAAAAGAAGGAGATGAATAAACAGAAGAAGCAACTATGATCATCCAACAATTTAATTTTTATTTAAAAAAAAAAGAAAAAATATATAATTTGACACATGAGTCTTATGATTTAATGTAACCATAAAATGAAAAAATGAGAAAAATACGAAAAAAAATTTGAACAGATGAGGAGAAGACAACGACACGTTCAGTTGTAACGTAGAAATCATTCTCACTTGCATTATTATTTCAACAAAGAAGCACAAAAAGCATTTCAATAACCCTTTCCCTTCTTCTTCTATTTCTGCTTCAATCACCATTCCTTATGTCAAAGGCTCTCTCTTCATCAACGCCAAGACTGTGCCTACTTCAGACCAGAACTTGTTCTTCCCAATTGGCAATTATTTCAAGCTTTCTTGGTTCCAAACAATGGTGGGCACCTTTCAATTATATTTCACACCTTTCCGAACGAACAAGGCCTATATGGAGTTCTATCCCAAGACAAGCTTTTCTCTCGGCTGCAATGGCTGACACACTGAGGTTGATGAGAGTAGAGGATCAGTCCTTGCAAAAATAGAGACGTTCATTTGGTTTGCAACCACCAAATCATTGATGGTATAAGGGTGATCAATGATAATTGCCAGTTTGATCACAATTTGGAAGACCATGAAACACCGAGGGCGAAGAGGTCATACCAGCAGAGAGTGCGGCGTATATGGGATCCGGATCGGACGCGGAGGCAGGTCATCTCGTCGTAGGAAGTGGAGACTGAGATGGCATGGGTTGCAAAGCGAGAAGGAGTGTGAAAGACACGTTGGGAGGGAGAAACTGCCAGCGCGAGGGAGGGGTTGCATGATTGGTGCAGTGCGGGACTGCGAGAACGACGCAAACTGTGCAACGGTGCTGCTAGGCATCCGTGGTGCGCACGTCGGCGTCAGCTAGAGCTATGGGTTACAGCAGCTGGTGTGGCACCGATGAGAGATGATGGAGAGGGAGAGGGAGAGAGAGAGGAAGAGGGAGATCGGTTAGAGGTATTCGTATCTATTTGAAATCCTTATTTGCTTTGTATTTGAAATTGAAAATAATTTTGTAATTAATTAATTTAATTATCATTTAATGTTAATTTTAAAAATACTCCCATTATACACTAATTACATTGATTCCCCATACTTTCTCATCTATAATTGTAAATAAAACAGTACCACGCATTCAATTCACCTTATTAACACCTTATTTTAGCAGGTGTATTTATTAATAAAAGATTAATTTAATAATAGTTCTTTCTATTAATACTTCTATATTAATACTTATAATATAAAAAGATTAATCGTAGAAATTAGTCGTATAAATAGAATAAATAAATAGAATAGTATTAAATAGTATTCAATTTGAGAAGAGAATTTTATAGAGGATTTCGAATAGATTCGAAATTTAATAGATTAATAAAATCTATAAATTTGAATATATTACTCCTATTGAATATTCAAATTCATTTTTCTATTACTATCTTTTTTATTTGTGATTTTATTCTATAAATTTAATTATATTAAATTGATAAATTTTGAAAGTTGAATTCAATTTCTATTTTGAGATTTGTTTTTAAGTTTTACAATATACTATAACAATGTACCCTCCCTATATATAAATATAAGATGATATAAATATTAAGTATAGAAGATTTTTTCAATAGAAAAATGATACCTTTTTTCGTTCGCATTACTAGCGGAGGCCGGGCACACTCCATTCCTTTGATCAAAAGAATAACATTCTTTGAATATTTTTGTGCAGTTGAAAAAATAAATAAAAATGTTTTTAAAATTCTTCTAATTTTTATGTCTAGAAAACTGGCTTATTTAGTACTTTCTATTTTTTATTACTTTTCTATTTGAATCTTATTTCAAGATTTTTTCTTTTAGTGTCATTTTTGTTCTATTTTCCTTTCTTTCAGTTAAAAAGAACTCCAAAGTCTACTTTTTTGTAGATCACGATAAGAGAAAGAGAAATTTACAATATTTTTCTATTTACTTTTTTAATATTTTTATCTATCTATCCGAGTAATTAATATTAAAATATTTTAATTAATCTTAAATAAAATAATAGAAATAATAAGAGGAGACTGTAAGTGAAAAGTCTCTTTCTCTCGGTCATTAATTACTGAAAATATACCAGAAGCACCGATAGAAAAAGAAAATATTTGATACGTGAAGCTATGATTTGATGTATTTTTTTATACTTTTAGATAGAAAGATAGAAAAAAAGAGGGGATAAAAAATGGCTAATTAATCAAATAAAAGAACTATTTATTTTACGGAACACAAGATATGTCTTTCACATGACTTGTAGCAATAAAAAAATATATCAGTTGCATTACAGTTTTAAAGAAACGTACCTCGAGATCCAAAAAAAATTCGAAAAACTCTTTGAAAAATGAGAGATTTTTGGACAGCATTAAAAACTTATTCATTAGCGCAATCAATTTCTACGAGAAATTCAAAAAAAAATTTGTATAAAAAATACAAATATTGAAATACTCTGAATTAGCTGGATTCTATTCTCTAATAGAATATATAATTTGTATATAATATTAACTAAAATAATTTCAAATAGTTATATTTTTTAATAAAATCAAAAAAACAAAATTTTAGAATTATTTTTATTTAATAGAATTTTTAAATAAAAATAATTCTATTAAATAAAATTTGTTACTTATAACTCATATAAATATCTATTTTGGAATCTATTTATTTTATAAGAAGAAAAAATATTTTGAATGGAATATTTGAATGAAATATTAAATTGGTGATCCAAAAATGATAAATTTTGGAATTTATTTTTTCTTTTAATTGAAAAAAAGAATATGCATCTCTTTGAATTCCAAAATGAAATAGAAATAAAAAAGATTTGATAATAAATGAAAAACTACGAATTTTTTGTTTTATTTCCGAATTGAAGCGCAAACTATCTAGATCGAATAGTGCTTATTTTTGAAAAAGAGAATAAACTACGAAAAACCATTTCTATTGTTGTTAAATATTAAAATAAAACAAAAACTCGAAAAAACAAGATAATAATAATTATTATTGAAATGTTTATATTTTTGTTAAGCTCTTTCTATATATACGATTTTTTCTTATTCATTTGAATATATGAATATAAATATATATTCAAGTGAATAAATAATTTAATTTTTAATAATTTTTATAAAAAAACAAAAAAAAAGAAATAATTAGAATACAATTTTTTTGTTTCTTTAATATTTTTAATTACTAAAAAAATTGCATCATTCGAATTTATTCTTTCAATCTCGACAATTTATAATAAATAGGTTATTATGATTTCGGGTAAGCCGCTGAAAAAATCTATAAAATTTAGAAATGGATAATAAAAAAATGATATCTATATATATTCTTCTATTGTGTATAAAATTATAGTTTTTTGGTTGGTAAAAATCTAATCACCTCAATTTACAATTTAATATGAGACAAATTTTTTCATTAGTAGCAAATGCTTACCTATTAAGCGGGAAAAATCCTTTATTTTCAATAAATAGCGAAAAAATTATTGGTTTTGCACATTTTCGTTAATCATGACGTTAATCCATGAATAGGATCTATATAGACACATAGACCCATGGATCCATACATCTTGATTGGAAAAGAATCAATGGAAAAAGAATTGGAAGTAATCAATATATCTCTCAAAACAAACGAAAAGGAAACGAAAGACAAAACATAAATCATGGATCAACTAAGCCCTCTCGAGGACTTCTTAAGAATAAGAAGAATAAGAAAGAGGAATCTTATGTAAATACCATGGAATAAGGTTTGGTCCTATTCATGGGGATTCTGTAAATATTTCATTCCAAAAAAAAAAGAGAAAATTCGAAACAATTGGGATTTTTTAGAGATTGGATGCAGTTACTAATTCATGATCTGACATGTACAGAATGAAAACTTCATTCTCGATTTTACGAGAATTTTTATGAAATCGATCGATTTCTTCACGTTACAGAGACAATTTTTAGCAAATAGTGATTTCGTTAAAGTTTCTGTGATACAAACATGAAGTTCCTTTTTTATTTTTATTCAAGGGTAAATAAATAAAAAAAGAATTAATTTAATTTGAATAAAGGATACCACTCTTGACAAAGAAAAAGTTGGTCCATCTTTTTTTTATTTACGCATCCTATTTTTCCTAATTTTTTTTAAGGAGGGAGGGGGTTGCTAACTCAATGGTAGAGTACTCGGCTTTTAAGTTCGATTCTATTTTTTACACATTTTTATGAAGCAATTGTTTCGTCCATAATCTCGGTAGGATTTGTAAGACCACGACTGATCCAGAAAAGAATAAATGGAAAAAGCCGCATGTCGTATTAATAGCAAATTCTAAAAGGATCTCATTATTGGATTGGACCATTTTTTTTGTTTGAATTTGTGAACAAAATCAGTTGGGTTTAAGTAATAAAGGGATAGAACTTGGCAACTCCAATTATAGAAAAACAAAAAATAACAAGCTTTCATTCTTTTTAATCAAATGATTACCCCATCCAATTAGATGTTAAAAATATATTAGTGCTTGATACGAGAAAAGCTTTTCTTATAAATGGATTATTTATTTTTATTATGAGTCCTAATTATCAGCTATTCTCAATTACGGGGTGACGATCAATGTGTAACAGCATCGTAGCACCGCCCTAAGTGTTTAACTGTTAATAAGTTTATTAGTGCAAAATATGAACAAAGTAATAATTTTGCAATTAGTCAATGATACTTAGAAAATGGTTAATCATTTACGCGTAAATCCCATTAATTTCATTATCGATTCCATGAAGCATGTGAGTAAGTAATTAATAACAACAATAACAGCAAAAACTTTGTCTTATTAGGTAGTGTCGACTATATAGATTAAATGATGTCATTAAATTTTATTATGTATTATGTATATAGAGAGATCGCTTACATATAAATTTTATTTGACCACCTCATAAATGATCTTTCTAAGCCTTTCTTTATCTTTCATCCCTTATCCATCTTCCATCTTATCTATCCTTCTAATTGGGTGCTCTATTAATCTTTTCCACAATATATACTATTCCAACTTTTTCTCTTATATCTTCGTTCCTTATTCTATCAAATCGCGTATGACCACTCATCCATCTCAACATCTTTATCTCTACCACACTTAATTTATATTCGTACTCCCCTTTGGCTACCCAACACTCTGTATCAAAAAGGATAACCGGTCTGATAGTAGTGCGATATAATTTACCTTTAAGTTTTAAAGGTAATTTTTTGTCACGTATGAAACTAGATACACTCTGTCATTTTGACCAACCTGCTTGGATCCTAAGATTTAAATCATGTTCAATCTCTCCATTATCCTGTATGATGCACCCAAGATACTTAAAACTTTTAACTTTTCATAGGATATCTTCTCCAATCTTCATCTCTATATTAGGATTTTTCATTTGGCGGCCGAACTTACATTCCATATATTCCGTCTTACTATGGCGCAGACCATACACTTCTAGAACTTCTCTCCATAAATCCAACTTCTTATTTATTAGATCTTTCCTTGACTTTCCCATAAAGACGATATCATCGGCAAAAAGCATGTATCATGGTACAAGTCCTTGGATATATTCTGTGACTAATGTAAAAAGGTATAGACTTAAGGATAATCCTTGGTGTAACCATATACCAAAAGAAAATTATTCTGTTATACCATTTTTAGTCTTCACGCAAGTAAATAATTGATATCTAGAAAAAGTTGAGTTGAGTGTATCATTTGAACAAGAAATTAACACTATAAAAAATTAGTCGGATATTATTGAATTTCTCGGCAGATTTACTAAAAAATAATTAGTAATATATCGACGATTTCGTGGATTTTTTAAATAAATAAAATAAATATTTTATCTATCGAAATAAATTATTTGTAGCATTCTTATGAAAATGTATTGTATTTTTTATTTCGTTTATACTATAAACGAAATAATACTACATATATTTCATTTACAATGTAAATGAGATAACGCACGAGACGACGTGGTCGTATCACGTTTGTACACGTGGTGTTTAATGTCTTTATCTCGTTTACAGTGTAAACGACACTGTAAACGAGATACACTTAGTATTATTTTATTTACACTATAAACGAGATAAGACTAGAGGAGGCCTATATATATACATTTTGTCTACGGCGGCTATTTACCCCTTGCAACATCCATTTCTTCAACATTTGTCCCACTTTTACCCTTTTCTAATCAATTTCTCGAATTACTTCAAGATTACTGTGCGCGCCAATAATCACGATGTGGACATCAACCGACTGAACATGACATGACAATTTGTTAGGACAGCCGACTTTGAGTTTGGTGTTATTTTTCATTTTATGTTTAGGATTTAGGGATAAATGTGTTGCCATACTTAGAGTACTTTTATAAAAGTAATATGCAGTATATGTTAGATGAATAAATATATTGTTAAGAATTATTTAAATGATGTTAGGCATACTTTAAGATGGATTTATTAGTTAAATATTTATTTAGGATTGTTTTATTTTAATCTAAGTTATTAAACATATATTTTTTTATTTTATTTATTAATTAGGGTTACTAAAATTTTTTAGTAAACTTAAGTAAGTAACAATGGTGTCTATGCTTCTATTTACTAAATATTTAAGTAAATGCCTTTTTTTTTAATTTGTTATTACTTAAATTAAGTTATTAAATTGATGATGTACTCATGGTTAGTTATTTAAGTAAATATTTTTATTTAATCTAATTTATAAAGGAGATAGAAAATGAATGTTGTTATTAATTATGTAATTAAATAATTTTATTTAGATTAAATTATACAGATATTTATTAATTTAGCTGTTAATTATTTAACCAAATATTTTTATTTAAATTAAATTATATAGACGTTTATTAATTTAGTTATTAATTATTTAAGTAAATGTATTTATTTAAATAAAATTACAATGTAAGATTTATAGTTATTTGTTAAAATATTTTATTTATTCAAATTAATTTGTTATGTAAACATTTGTTGGTAGAATTTTTTACTTTGAAATTTTTATAGCTTTATAGGTTTACACATTTTCTGATTCGGGTTTTTTGTTATTTAGCAGAAGCCTTGACTACTTCTTTTTAGGAGAGTAAGTCACACACTTCCACCACCGGACGCCATTGTCCCCCTATCTGAGGGAGGCTGGTTTTGGCGACGAGGTGCCACTCAAGGATTTTGCCTTTGACAACTCCTTGATCACGGCATTTGTGGAGTGCTGACGTCCAGAGACTCACACTTTCCACCTGTCGTGGGGTGAGTGCACCATCACTCTGCAAGGCGTCGCGTACTGTAACACTCTACCACACAGAACCTTACGCTCGAGTCGTAAAGCAGAGGTGGCGTGGTATTACGATCTCTAAAAATAAAATATACATATACATAGTATAGTTGAGATGAATATATATTCGAGAAGCCTTGAAAGAAAGCTTAAGCAAAAGTCGTAAAAATAAAAGCGCATTGCTCGCATGAACGTAAATCAAAAAAACAGAAAAGGATAAAACATATGTATAAAGAGTAGAATGTCAAGAGTTACAAATACTGAACCTCAAACTCAACCTGCGAAGTTAAGGTTGGCCAGAGTATAAATACATAGATATACATAACCCAAAATATCCCAAAACAGATAAAACAACAACCTGTTTCTCCACATCGACCTCTAAGAGGAACAAAATAAAGTCATACATACAGAAGAGAATCTAACTATAGAATATAAAGCATAAGTTCAAAATACAGAGTCCCAAATATAGCATTTCGCTTGCTGAATGAACTCCAGATGCTTATCGAGGTGTCTCTCCACCTGCATCTGAAAACAATAACAAATATATAATATGAAAACCGAAGGTTCTCAGCATGGTAACGGCGCCCACATAAATAAGATATAAGGTCCCGAGAATGTCAGATGCAATCCTAGAACTCCGACACTCAGATTATATAACTTAAAGACTTAAGACGGAAACCATAAAAAGGGGTAGATCTCTAAGGTTCTTAAACTTAACCAAACTCTAACCAAAATTCTTAATCCTTCACCTTCCTCCACTCCTCCCAACTCTGGTCGAACCACACAGACAAACAGACAAACAAAGGCAAACACATTTAGAGTGCAAGTAGCAAGTATAACAATTAGGCATACTAATTAATGTAGGCACTCCCAATTAATGCACGAACAAGCAAATCAAACATATGCACATGATGCATGCCTTTCCTATGACTGATGAGTTTCATCTGTCGGTTATAAAGCCAACCCGACATGTCCGGTAGCTAACCCTGGACAGAACACCAAACACGGAACAAGTGGGACAATGCCGCAACCCTTGCATTTTACCCGCATACTCGGAGCAGGGGACAACCTCACCACTCACTACAACAATTCCGGCAGATAGCGGCGGAAATTTTGCGGCGGTTTTATAAAACTGCCGCAAAATGACAACCTGCGGCACATATGGCGGCGGTTACTGATTGGGGCTGCAATCAGACCACATTTAGCGGCGGTTTTTCACAAATCGCCGCTATATTTCAATAAGGCTTGCATTTATCTTCGTCTTTTCGAAAACCGCCGCTATATGTACTGTCGAGTGAGTTATTGTTTTACATTTTGCGGCGGTTTTGTTTAAACCGCCACAAAATGCGTATTACCACATATTGCAATGTTTTCTTTAGTAATAATCATCTGGGTATAATCTAGTTAAGTAAACACTACTATCTTAAGCTACATATGTTTAAATCATTGTTACTTAAACTCGTAACACTTTTTCTACATTCGTTTTACGTAAATAAAAAATCACAAGGGAAATAAGCTATATATATTAACTCATGTGAACAAATTTACCAATAAGATTTTTTTGTTTACTTTATTGGCATTTAAAGTTGCATTCAAACATGGATGTAAAAGAAGAAAATAAAATCATACTCTGGACTAATTAAAAATCAAACATTTTCTAAAAATAATAATTATAAATATTTTCTATGAAATATTAAAAATAATAATTATAAATATTTTCTACAAGTCATTAAAAATTCTAAACGTTATAATTTTACAAAAACTATAATTTTAAATTATCATTTTTTATTTTAATGATTTGTTGGGCATTTATTAAAATAAAAAATTTAAATTTTTTTTAATAACAATCTTAACTTGTATTCTTAGATATAAGAATTCATAAGAACTAAATTTAAAATAAATTAATGTTTTATCAAAATTAAATACTAAATAGAATAAAAATATTTTTATATGAAAACCAATCAATTATCTACATATTATCGTCGTTAATAGATTCAATAATGCTAACTGACTAACAAAATATAATATTTTTGACAAATATTTTACTAATTTTAAATAGTAAAGACTAAATTCTAAATTTTAATAAATATTTTAATAAAGCTTTTCCTTCTTCCAGGTTCCAGGTTCGAGCCCTACCTTCTTCGTTTGTGGAAGGCTTTACATAGTTGATATTCTACAGTGATCCACACGTTGTGGGTTTAATGGTGGAAGCACGGGTTTAACGATTGAGTCAGTTGGATCACCGGACGGTCCGGTCCGATTCTAATAACTATGAACGGAAATATTAAAATTTGGCGGCGGTTCTAAACCGCCGCAAAACAAATGTTGTTTTCGTTTATACCGCCGCAAAATTGATAGTTGTTTAGCGGCGGTTATTCCAGCGGTTGACTAAAACCGCCGCTATCCGTTTTGCCGCGCCCTATATTCCGGCGTTTCATGAAACCGCCGCAAAATATTTTGCGGCAGTTCAAAACCGCCTCAAAACCGCCGCTAAACGGCTCCAGGAACTGCCGCTAAATGGCGTTTTTGTTGTAGTGACTGCCTCTTTCCCGGGGGTACTACAGTTCTCGACCCGGAGCAAACGGTGACAGAACACAGTCCTTGCATTTTACCCGAAGCCTCGAACTCTCCCGTAGCAAGTGGATAATACCACTGCATCTTACCGGAGTCACATACAGAAACACATTTTCATTATCATTACAATTCGTTCTCATTCATCCATTCATTCTCAATTCATACCCATAGCAAGTGGATAACACCACTGCGTCTTATCCAGTCACGTATATCTCAAACATAATCATTCATCATCCTCTCAATCAAACCCCTTCATTATTATCTCATTCATTATCTTCTTCATCTCATCAAATCAGGTATCCCCTTTTTCAATTCGTTAACCCTTACTTCGTGACTCAAAACCTTACTAATACATTTTAAATAAGAGTTTCTAGAGGTTTAGAACATTAGAGGATTGTTCAATAGTTTAAATATAGTGAATTTTCATCAAAACAATAGTTTCAGAAGTTCACAGACTTGGTAGGAAGGTCAAACCATGAAAAACAGAATTTTGGTGCAAAACAAGAGAGTGTGCGTACGCACACGTCCTCGTGTGTACGTACGCAGGTAAAATAGGACCATGCCACGTACGCAGCTATACGTCGTGTATGCAGGAGTGCTGGACAGAGGCCAACACCCATCACGTGCGTGCGTCGCATACGCATCCAAGCCAGTTTCCAAAAAAATGTTAAGTTTGCAGAAAACTGATTTTTGCACCTAACTTCCAACGTCTATAACTTCCTCTACAAAATTCAGATTTTCACAAACTTAATATCGTTTTAAAGCTCCTGAAATTATCTCTAATTTGAAATAGATTTCATTCAAATATAAAATTTGAGGCTTAAGTTATGGATCACTGAAGTTCATTAAAAATCAAGTTTTCATAAAAGCTCCAAACCTCAAAGCTTTCAAAACTTTCCATTCCAAACCTTCCAAACTCTTACCAAATCTACATCAATTCTCCACCATACACATACCACTTTCATATCATAGCTACTCTACCAATTCAATCAATTCAACATATGATCTATCCATTATTCTAATAAATTCTAACACCAATTTGCCAACCAACTTCGACAACTCATCAGCAACATATATTCATCATAATACATTATCATTATCAAACACCAACAAAATCATCATTCAACATAATCATCATTCATCAATTCAAATACATATTGCATTAATTACAATCACTAAGTTTACACGAACACCATCCAAATTTGCTTCCTTCCCCTATTCAACAATTCACATTCATTATCCTCTTCAAAATCATCAATCATCAATCTTTTTATTAGGATTACTAAATTTTTAACATACATGCATGCCTCAACCTATCTTATGGTCATCTAGCCTATGTTTTCATGAGACATTATATATTATTTACGAGAAACTCAAACCATACCTTGATTGATTCTCCGATAAACCTGGAATACCTCAAGCGTTCCCCGCACCACAAGCTATCAACTACAGCCCCTCAGTAATGAATCCTAGCTTTCAAAATTGATCTCAAGCTTCCATTCTCTTCAAAAGAGTTCTAATTTCACAAGTTTGACCTCCAATTTGATTTTTCACCAACAATATTCAATCTAATTCACATATATCACTATAATTAATTCCTAAATTCAAAATCTCAATAATTTCACAAGAGAGTTAGGATTCTTACCTTCTCCAATATTATAGGTTCACAACCCAATAATTTGCTCAAGTTAGATTGACCCTAAATACATCAAAACATCAAAATCTCAAAGCTCCAAACACTAAATGTTCGAATTTGAGAAGAGAGGACAGAAACTAGGAATGTGGTTTTTACACCTTTTTAATGTACTGGATTTTGTAGAGCTCGATGCTACAGTCGCATGGCCGCAAACGGCACACAATTCCGATCACCGGAGCAAAAGTTCTCCCACTTTAAAGGTTAGGTTTTTCATGAAACCCTCTTTCCCTTTCCTCTTATGCTAAACCAGCGTGTGTGCTTGAATGGAGAAGAAAGGTGGCTGTGTTCTTCATTTAAGTGGGCATTGGGTTGGGCTTTGAGCCCAATACAGACCCGGTTCAATCGGTTTGACCTGTTTGATCTAATATTGAGACAAATTCTTTAAAATTAGTGTCAAAATTCGTATTTTAAATATTTCTTCCATTATAAACTATAAAATTTAACCTTCTAATTTATTTGAATAATGATTAATTTATTGTCCATCTATTTATTAATTTTGCGAGTTTTACACGTACCACCTCAGGTTGCGCGCTAATGGAGAGACAGTGGTGGGTGCTTTGGTGACTTGCATACATGGTACGAGAAGAAGCAGTGCAGAGGAAGGAGTCTTTCTCCCTGAAATTGACATGGTTTCAGGAGCGTGTTCAACAGATGCCCGATACTAATGATCCAGTCACCCTCTGACAATACACAAGGTGCTACATACTGTTGATGATCGGGGGTTACCTAATGACTGATAAGTCTAATAATCAGGTCTATCTCCGGTGGCTCCCACTGCTAGATGACTTTCGAGGTGCCAGTCTCTATCTTGAGGATCTGCAGTGCCAGCATAGACGTACCATTCTCTATGCTCTACAGCACACAGTTCCACCACAAACATCGCAGGATGCACTCCCCTGCTGGTATCTTGGATATACCAAATATTCTCTAAGGGGTGTCCACCTGAGCGACAGATTTACATGTACCCTGTGGCTGCAAGGTAACTGTTCAGTTTGGTTTTACTATTCTTCATTTTCACAATTGAAAAATGGATTTTTCTCTTGCATTGCGTCCAAATTCAATGTATGATAGTGACTGGGTACAAATGACAAGGCCGGAATTGGATGCGGTCCAAGCAGAAGATACCGACGTGATGGCTCAACCGGAGTCTCCGGTACAATTTCCTCCTCCTCACCATCGTCAGAAGAACCGCATTTGTTGCTATCCACAACATACTCCTTGTCTAAATCCTCACCGTCAACGTCCATGTCTTCCATTGGTCTAGCAACGTGTAGCAGTTGTGATGCGAGAGGTGGGTCATCCTACACAAAGTCTGACTGCCCAGATCCACCGCCATCGACATCACTGACCTCCGCAGAAAATTCTATCACTTGTTCCACCATGATTCTCCAGTGGATGTCAAACATCAGGCGCACATGCTCGTCGCCATGGAGACAAAACAGATGAGACAAAAAATTCTGCTTCCCATCGATGCTAACAACCTATACCCCACCCTTCCGAATCCTTTTCTCCTGCGACCACCGATGCTACTCAATATCAGACACTTCATCTCAGACAAAGAACTTACTCGCTGGGTACGCAACAAAATGGATTTTTCACACTCAATTATTACCTCGTTATCACTATTTCTCATATGACAATTGAGATACACACTTATAACTAAATATTCACTACTACTAGACATTTTGTCTTATTTTTGAAATAAAAAGATGGAGAAGAAGTACTGAAATATTTGTGGAGAATACAAAGGTTGCACGTCCTTTTATAGCTGCTAAAAATTTGTCGATACTATCTCGTTTACACTGTAAATGTCATAATTATCCACATATCTCATTTATAGTGTAAACAAAATAATACTACACGTATCACACTGTAACGAAATATACACGTCTATCGTTTTGTTTTTATCTCGTTTACAGTATAAACAAGATAGTGTAGTATTATATTGTTTATATTGTAAACGAGATAAGAGATACAATGCACTTTTGTAAAAATGCTACAAAATAATTTATTTCAGTAAATAAAATATTTATTTTATTTATTTAAAAAAATCCACCGCTTCGTTGGTAATTATTTATTGTTAGATTTTTTCGTCCGCTATTAATTACCGTTAAAAAATTTTTATTGATTATTTTTATTCTTGGATTTTTTCAATAAATCTGACGGTAATATATTATTAATTAATAATTAAATTAATAACTACCAACGGATTTAACTTACCGTAAATTTAAATTTTTTAAATTTAAAAAAAATTGTTTAAAAATTTAATATATAATTCTAAATATTTAAATTCAATAATTTTTAAACTAATAAGTAGAAGATACAATACTAATTAACTCAAAAAATAATTAACTCAAGATAATAATAAACTTAGAAAATTAACAACAATAAACAATAAGACAATAATTAACTAAAAAAATAAACAAGTTAAGATTAACTTAAATAAATAACAGCAATTAACTCAAACAACACCAAAACAGAAATTAGAATAATGCAGTTGGAAATCTTATACTTACAGATTCATTCAGATGAGCAACACCAGGCCCTATTTTTCCTTTGTCGCTAATATTCTCACTTGAACTAATATCAAATTGCATAATTATTATAGAATTTCAAAAATAAAATCATAAAAATAGAATTAAACATCAGAATAATAAAACAGAATTTGAAACACAAAATCATCAAAATAAATTTAAAATCAAAATCATTAACAAAATTTTAAATACAGAATCATCAAAACAGAAAAAAATAATAAAAAACTATATTCTTTTCTTTTAATGTGTTAAAATTCTTAACTGTTAATCTATTATTACAATTCTGTTAATATATTAATCTGTTAATCTAATCCGACACTTCAGTGGTTAATATGTTATTTCAATACTTATCCAATGTTTTATTATTAACACAGTATTTATGAACCTCCAAGAATATCTTATATGAATTTATGAAGTTTCTTTTCTTTTTTAAGTTCAATGTATTTCTTTTTTTTTGTTGGTTGTTGAAGATGTATTACAATTCGGTTAATCTGACGAAGAGTATATCTCAATGCAAAAAAAAACTTAATCACAATTGTAAGACACCTCAGCTCAACTAATCTGATCTGACACCTCAGCTCAGCTGATCTGATCTGATAAATTGTCAATTCTGTTAATATATTAATCTGTTAATCTAATTCGACACCTCAGCAGTTAATATGTTATTTCAATACTTATCCAATGTTTTATTATTAACACAGTATTTATGAACCTCCAAGAATATCTTATATGAATTTATGAAGTTTCTTTTCTTTTTTAAGTTCAATGTATTTCTTTTTTTTTTGTTGAAGATGTACTACAATTCGGTTAATCTGACGAAGAGAATATCTTAATGCAAAAAAAAACTTAATTATGATTGTAAGACACCTCAGCTCAACTGATCTGATCTGACACTTCAGCTCAGTTGATCTGATCTGATATAATTGTCTAAGTAGATCTTCTTATTATATTTTTATCTTTTATTAAATATATTATAAAGTGTTACGAAAGAATGACACTTGCTAAATATTTAATCTTTTTAGAATTTATTATTAATACAGCATTAATTGTTAGATTATCCGATGTTATATCAATAAAATCTGTTTAAAAGTTCATTATAAATACACAACTTAGTTTAAATTTAGTGAGCAACTCACTTTTAAACTTATTGAGCAACTCACTAAACTAAGCCAACTCTCCACTGTCTTTGCCATCTCTCTCTCTTCAAATTATTCACAGCAATAATGACAAAGGAAAAACGGGTAATAAAAGGTCTGAAAAAGATATGGACAAAAGAGGAAGATAAAATTCTTGGAGAATGTGCAAGAAAGTGTAGAGCTAAAAATTAGAATTCCATTGCAAAAATTTCAGAATTTAATTGCAATGCCAAAAACTGTCGCTTAAGATGGATCGATCATCTTGAGCCAAACCTGTAGAAAGGTATGTTAAGTTCGAAAGAAATTGTAAAAATTATCATCCTTCATGAAGTTCTTGGATAAACAGGTATAGTATAATTGAAATCTTATTTATTTGATTAAATATTGCTATTATTAATGCTAGTGTTAATTATTTAATTAATTAATTGAATATGCATGTGACAGTACAGATAACGAAATAAAGAATTTTTAGAACAAAAAAGCAAGATTACCTTTATACCCTCAAAATTTAGTATTATTATTTATTCTAACTCTTGAAAATATTTATTTATATGAAAATATTTTCTAATGGAACAAATAAATAATAATACTTACTTTTGGGGTATAAAGATAATTTTCTTTTCTAATCCAAATTTTTTTTATTTCGTTATATGTACGTCCCGGCAATTGTTACATGCATACTCAATTAATTAATTAAATAATCAACACTAGCATTAAAATACATAACAATGTTTAATTAGATAAATAAGTTTTCAATTATATTATACCTGTTTTGCCATTTTCAACCATTGATTTTCAAGAGTTTTGTGAAGAGTGATAATTTTTAAAATTTCTTCAAAACTTAACATGCCTTTTTTAGGTTTGGCTCAAAATGATCCATGCATCTTAATCTTAAGCGACAGCTTTTGACATTGTGATTTAAGTTCTGAAATTTTTGCTATGGGATTCCAATTTTTAGTTCCACACTTCTTTACACACTCTCCAAGAATTTTATCTTGCTCTTTTGTTCATCGCTTTTTTAGACTTTTTTTTTTCTACCCGTTTTCCTTTTCGCCATTATCGCTGTGAAAATAATTTGGAGAAAGAGAGAGATGGCAAAGATTGCAAAGACGGTGGAAAGCTTCACTGAGACAGTGACTACCTAGTGGCTATGATTGATGTTTTAACTATTGTAATATATATTTATTATTAACACCAACATTTGGCTGATTTGTTTTATATGAAAAAAATATTGGTGTTTTTTTTAATGAGATTATTTAGTATAATCACAGGTGAATAAATTTTGTAGGTGAAAAGTCAACACGTGAAGGACGTGTTGGACATGTGGCAACATCTTAGTCAACACGTGGGGGCGTGTTGGACATGTGGCAACATATTGGCCAACACGTGGGGCGTCTTGAATAATTTTCACAATACTGTAATACATTTTAAATATCAATATTTAACTAAAACACCATTTTTATTTTCATATTAAAAATAATTTTTGCAAACATTTTATCAGAGACTTTTTATGCATCAAATCACATATTATTACTGGAATAATGTATAATTTTTGTTCTTAAAGTTTGATAAAAATTTTAAAAATATTCTCAAGTTTTATTTTATTTTAATAATGTTCTAAAGTTTTTTATTTGTATCAAATATATCTCATACAACTAAATTTTTAAAAAATTTAATACAATTCAACAATAATACATGACAATTATATTCGATTTGTTTGTGTTGAAGGTTATTCTTAAGAAATTATTGTTGAATTGATCCTTAATTTTTTTTAAAATTAACCTCCATGAGTATATTTGATGCAAATCGAAACTTTTGAGACAAAATAAAATTTAGAGATATTTTTAAAATTTTTTGCCAAATTTTAAAGACAGAAAATATACTTAAACCTTATTATTATTATTATTATTATTATTATTATTATTATTAGTTAAAAGATTATATAATACTTCAATGGACCAATTTTGATTATCCACTAGTTAAAAAATATTTTTTGTTTATTTATTATATAAAAATATTTTTTAAAAAATATAAATTATAACTTTTTAAAAAATATCTTTTTTAATATTTTTATTTTTATTATTAAAAATTTATCAAATATAATAAAAAATATTTTTTTATTAACTTAATAACTATCAAGCAAATACTAAATATTCACTTTTTCTTCTGCAGGAGAAAAAACTACAATTACTACAATCATTATCAATATGCTTAAATGAATTGTACCATAAATTTCGAACACAAGAAGATTCCAATTTAAATGGTAGTGCAGAGCATAATAGCACAACATTTTTACTTAAGATTCAGGGCCATATGAAGAAATTAAAAATAAATGATAAAATTCATCTCTAAAATATTATTCGTTCTCTAAATTAATTCTTAAAAGATTTTTTAATCAAATTCATCTTTCAAAAATTTTAAATTAATTACGTTAGTTTTTTTATAATTTTTTTATTAACAGCGACAAAATTTGTTAATATAGTATGTTAAGTAATATTATAACAAACACATAGAAATCTTAATTAACTATTAACATGATAAGTTTATGAAATTAGATCAAATCAAAATTTAATTGAAAAAAAAAACTTAAGGCATTGAAATCCTTCAATTTAGAATTTTAGTTACCAATTAAGAATATTCGATGTGTATTTAGTGTTATTTAATGTGTCACATCAATAAACTTTGACGCTTTAGGAATAGAAGTGATGAAAAAATTAAAATAACTAACTAAAAATATTTAAAAAACGAATTTGATTAAAAAAATATTTCGAAGACAAATTTAAAAAATAAACAATCTTTTAAAAATTAATTTAATCATTTAATAAAAAAACTAAATATTATCGGTCCATGTCACCCATGCACATACAATTGAAAGAATGAGAACATTACGTGCACAAGTTAATTCATTATGATAACTAACACAGATTATAACAAGTCCAAGCATTAAAAAAAAAAAACAAATAAACATACCACAATCTCTTTCCGAATCAAAAGGAAAATTTGAAAGCAAAATTATAGAAAATTTGGTAGCAAAATTAGTGTTTCTCGCTTAACTCAATACTCGCAGTTTTTATAGGCACTATTGTTTCTCACTTTAACTACATTTTTAAATAAATAGCTGAATTGTTAAACTCTAAATAAACCAGAGAACCAATCTTTTAGCTTACTCTAACCAGCATATAAGGCTTAATAATAATCATCGCTTCATACAGTATTAATCTAAATAACAGCAACATCAATATTAGTATAAAGAACAGCAACATCAATATTATTAAACTAAACATATAAGAATGAATAAAAATTATGGTCAAAGCAATATTAACCTAAACAATAAAATCATCGCTCATGCACAACAGCAATAGTAAACACACTAATATTTTAGTCACCAAAAAAACACACTAATGTTTTTCTTTTTGTTTTAGTTCTTTTTTTTCTTTTTTTAATCGAAACATGTGTTGAATTTTGATTAATAAAACTCAATCATCTTAAAAGTTTAGACGTCTTTAGATGAGTGACTTATTTATTTAAAATAATAATAAAATATTAAATTAAAAAAAATAGATCTTTGATTTTAATTTAAAGGTACATAAATTTTTGATTAACTAAAAATATAAAAACAATTTATCTTTTAAAATACGAAACATTTAATTTTTTTTTATTTAAAATATATGAAAATAAATAAATCTTTTAAAAAGACCTATATATCTATTTTTTAAAAAGTGATAGAAATTTTTATATTTTTAATTAATTAATACTTTATTTGTTCTATTTCAGTTTTTTTTTTTAAATTTTTTGTAGAATGATTCTCGTGCACGTGGTCATAGCGGTTCAGGTCACCTGACTGCAATCAAGAAAAAGGGAAAAAACTGAAGAAATTTGGTGTAATTAAAAAAATTTGGTGCAAAAGTTCTATTAAAAAAAATATAATTAAAAATTTTGTAAAATTATAAGAATCAATAGAATAATTAAACATTAAAAAAATTTAAACTTTTTTAGATAAATAATTTATTTGTTTAAAACAATGATAATGTTAAATTTTTTAAAAAATAAATAAATTTTTTATTTTTTAATTTAAAAAAATATAAATTTTTTACTAATTAAAAATATAAAAACTTCTTTTACCTTCTAAAATATTGAAACATTTTAATTTTTTCATTCAAAATATATAAAAATGAGTCGATAATTTATTTGATCTATCCGTCCATTTTTTCAAATATTTTGGGGACATGATTCTCGGGCACGTGGTCATAGCGGTTCAGGTCACGTGACTGCAACCAAGAAGAACTGAAGAAGTGCTTCAGTCGTTGGCTCTGATCCCAAGCGTGAGTTGAGTAATCAGTGATGACGAGCTTCGTATCAGAACTCCTTTGTCCTCTCTTCATCTTCTTCTCTATCATTCAATCTTCACTCTCTCAATCTAACCAGGTTTTTATGCTTGTTTCGTTCTCCATTCAGTTGCCATTCATGTTCTTGTGGATTCTCTTTATCACTTTGATTCGAATTTGTGTTTGGTTTTCAGTACTGTGATGCTGGATTTGAATATGAGAGTGGCTCCACCACCGCGTGTGGAAGTGGAACCGCACCGTCGAAGTTGTTAATAAAGGGAGGCACTGTGGTCAACGCTCATCACCAGCAACTTGCTGATGTTTATGTTGAAGACGGTATCATTGTTGCTGTCGAACCTTCTATCACTGTATGTCATGCGTTTATCTCTTCAATTATTTTTATATAAGATATAAGATTTGTGGTTGCTGGTTAGTGCTGGCATAGTTTTTACTTCTGTCATGAGCTTTCAGAATTGATTCTAGGTAGGGTTCATGATATATCAAATTGATTCTTATCTAAGATTCGTAGTCTCTTTACAAGTGATTATGAAGGAAGGTAACGGATTTGTGGTGGTTCTCTGAGAATCAATTCTTGAGAAACATCACCAATGGTTATCCAATCATGAAATTGATTTTGAACAATCATGTTAGATATAAGTGGTTTCATGACATAGTATCAGAGTTCTATGTCCGAAAAGTCTAGAGTTTGATCTTTGGTGAACTCCAAAAGTGGAAAATTAAAAATAGCATAAGGCAAATGAAAAGAGAAAAAAATGCCTATGCAAAAATCAAGCAAACCTAAAAGAAGCTCTTGCTTGAGGGGGAGTGTTAGAGATATAACCGTTCACGTTGTCTCCTCCTATATCAGCTTAAGCTTTTGGTAGAGTGGATTTTGAACTACTCCAACGATTTTCCAAACATGCTGATGAGTTCAAATCATATTAGTTCTGATATAGTGTGTTAAGTACTGGTGGCTTAGACAAAAAGAAAAGAAAAAGTTGTATCTTGTATGATTTGTTTCTTAATTGATTTCATCGGCAGGTTGGGGATGATGTGAAAGTGATCGATGCCACTGGGAAGTATGTCATGCCAGGTTAGGCTTTGTGACATTTAATAGATGTCGATTGTTTTATGTGTCAGCGGAGGTTCTGATAAATTTCCAGCATGTTGAGTTCCAAGCCTTTTCATTTTCATGTTTTTTATCCAGACTTGTTATGCTCTTCACCTGTGTATCTTCCTCTTTTACAGTTATTGATTAAATTTTTTACTGTTTAGTCAGATAGAAATTTTGATATAATCATTCAAGTGTGTGTAGGTCACAATAATCACCTCAAAAGTTACTATATGAGTACACTGTACACCTGATTGGTTGACAGTGTATCAAGATTAATCTCTACTAGAATTGTAATATTGTTTGAGTTTCACATTTTTTTATGTTAGTCCTTTACCTCGTACCCTCGCACTTGTTGGATCTGAGATTCATCTGATTCAAGTTATGTTGTCTCGTTTCATCTTTTACCTGACTCTACAAATGCTTCTTTTGTTGACCAACAGGAGGCATTGATCCTCACACACACCTAGATATGAGTTTTATGAGTAGTGGAACAATAGACGACTTCTTCAGTGGTCATGCTGCAGCATTAGCCGGTGGGACAACTATGCACATCGACTTTGTTATACCAGTGGATGGTAGTTTAACGGCTGGGTATGAAGCCTATGAAAGGAAGGCAAAGAAGGCTTGCATGGATTATGGTTTCCATATGGCTATTACCAAATGGAATGATGATGTTTCAAGAGAAATGGAGATCATGGTCAAGGAGAAAGGTCTTAATTCTATTTCCGTATTGCGATTTGGATAATCCGGTTGAATATGGGGTGATAGGTATTTCAAATTCGGATAACTTTGGAGGAATTTATCTTATTAGTACATGTATGTTTTCTGTTTTCAGGTATCAACTCGTTCAAGTTTTTTATGGCATACAAAGGAGCTCTTATGGTCAATGATGAGCTTCTTCTGGAAGGATTTAAGAGATGCAAGTCACTCGGTGCCTTAGCTATGGTCCATGCAGAAAATGGAGATGCTGTGGATGAAGGCCAAAAAAGAATGATAGAACTTGGAATAACTGGTCCTGAGGGGCACGCCCTTTCAAGGCCTGCAGTGGTAAGTTCTCATATTTCCATTTGTTATGTCAAACCACATTTAATTGGAACATTATTAGATTGATTGTGTTTCCTTTTCAAATATCCTACAATTTGTGCGGTCTAGAAAGTATCTGTCTCTTCATGTTTTATGGAACATGAATTATTTCTACTTTGACTTGCATATCTGTGTAGTTGGAAGGAGAAGCAACTGCACGCGCTATTCGCTTAGCAAATTTTGTGAACACCCCGTTATATGTGGTTCATGTGATGAGCATTGATGCAATGGAAGAAATTGCAAAGGCCCGAAAGTCAGGTTTTCAATTTCGATCACTGTACCATTATGTTTAATATTCATTGATGTGACCTTTTTAAGCTTCTTTTTGGGTTCTTTGATGGCTTAGTTTTAGTTGGGTCACTTGTTTGTTTTGATGCTGCAGGACAAAGGGTTATCGGAGAACCTGTTGTCTCTGGATTAGTCCTTGATGAATCGTGGCTTTGGCATCCCGACTTTAAGACTGCAGCATCGTAAGTGACTTCACTTGTTTATTTGTTTTTCTTTTCCTTTTAAGTTTTGAGAATGTAAGTGATATCATTTCATGTTTCAGGTATGTTATGAGTCCCCCAATTAGAAGTAAAGGACATGATAAGGAACTTCAAGCTGCCCTTGCAACCGGAGTTTTGCAGGTTTCAATAAATTTTCAGCAATAAGAGTTTGCTCAAAGTAGTTAGGATTCTCTCACATTCATGCAATACACCCTATCCAATTTTGATCACTTGTGATCTACATATTATGTCTGTCCTCAGCACACTATGTTCTTTTAACAATAGTTTTCCTTTCACAAATTTTCAGTTGGTAGGAACTGACCATTGTGCCTTTAATTCCACCCAAAAAGCTTTAGGAATTGACGACTTCCGGAAAATTCCCAATGGTGTCAATGGTAATCACACCTTGCACATGATTATTTGTGATCTACAAAGAATTCTAATTGATTTATTGTTTATTATCAATTTCCATTGCAACCTGAAATTATAGGTATTGAAGAAAGGATGCATTTGGTATGGGATACTATGGTGGTAAGATCGTAATTTCCAGCTTAGCAATCCCTAAATTTTTTGTTGGAATTACAATAATATGGAAGAGAGGATGTCTTTTTTAACTGTAGTTTACTGTTTATCACAGGAATCTGGCCAAATATCAGTCACCGACTATGTCCGGGTGACAAGCACCGAATGGTATGTTTTGAGTTTATCTAAAGCAAGGTAATCAAACTCGAGAGTTTACCATTCATGGAGCTTAGGTAAACTTGAATTGTAAAGCTCTGCTCGTAAACTCAATCTGAGAATGTATTAACTCACGAGTTTGATAACCTTAATCCCAGAGTAAAATCTGGCATCCAGTTTTTGCTTTTTTGTTCTTATTTTGGTTGGAAAAAGATATTTGGTAAAGAAGCCAAGTAATATTAATGTTTTCAATTTTTGCAATCATCTCAGTGCTAGAATATTCAATATATATCCAAGGAAAGGAGCAATTCTTCCAGGATCTGATGCAGATATCATAATCCTCAATCCAAATTCAAGCTTTGAGATATCAACAAAGTCACACCACTCCAGACTTGACACGAATGTGTACGATGGAAAGAAAGGAAAGGTACTTTTTTTTATTATTATTATAACCCAGTCCTCATGAGATTGAAGTTAATCAAATTCACAGTAGCAGCATTAGTGTTAAGATCCATTGCGGTTCAGAGAAAAAGAACGGCGAGGAAAATCAACTATAGAAGTGTTGTTTCACAAACTCAATTTGTTCATGGTCTATTTCTTTCTCTTTTACCCTTTTTGTTGCCTGTTCCATATATCAATTACTTTTCGTTTTTCAGGGGAAAGTTGAAGTGACCATATCTAGAGGGAGAGTTGTATGGGAAAATAATGAACTGAAGGTTACTCCGGGTACTGGCAGATACATACCAATGCAACCTTATAGCTATGTCTTTGATGGATTGGACAAGAAAGATGCCACATATCTAAGTTCCCTTAAAGCACCAGTAAAAAGAGCCAAATCTTCCTCTTAAAACATTCAGCTATCCTTTTCAGTTTAAAAATAAAGAAAAATATTACATGTTCTTGTACATGAATTTAGAAAGCATTACATGTATATAAGTATGTATGCTTCATGTTCTTCTTTTCCACTGATATAATGTACATTTTTGCTTACACTTTGTACAATAGCTCAATCAATAGTATAGAACACTTGGTTTCTGTTGAGCCTGTCTCATCTACACACAAAGTCTCACAGAAGTTATGAATGGATCCATTTATGATGATTCAATATAGAGTGCCCTTGATTTTGAAAATTCAAGGAGTGGCTTTATGATTATTCTATCACATATCGTGGCCTAATACAGCAATCTATGAAGGTTGGGATCCTTCTCCTCCCCTGCAATGAATGAGATAATACACAACATGGGAATTAGAAATTTGTTTTTCACCTATCTCCATTGAAGTCAATTCTCCTTCATCTTCCATGTTATTTGAAACAGAAATCTTATAGTATGTTTTAATAGTTCTTACCTCAGCCCATTTGGCTTCTATGACATTGCCCTAGGATTGGTTGGTTAGTCCTATTTCCCCTAGAGTGCCGAATTAGGGTGGTTATTTTTCAAAATTTTTTAATAGAGTGATGTTTTAATTATACTAACATTTCATGTCATTAGGGTTGATGTTATTACTTGCTTTAGATAGCTCCATCTAGTAATGATCCATGCGCGTTGATCAAGGGGTGTATGGACCAGAACTAAGTGGAGCATATCAAAGCATACCAAGAATACATTTAATTATGAAAGATTCAAAAACTTCCAAATAAAGATCTAGAATTGCATAAGAACTACTAATAAGAAAGAAAGTCTCACCATGCCAAGAGGTTCATCTTGATGAGCATGATTAACATTAACAATAGCATTAGCATTAGCATGAGATTTTCCTTGAGCATGATTAGCATTAGCATTAGCATTAAGAAACTCTTCATCACTCCCAAGGCTTGCACGCTTAATTGATTCAGTCAAATCATTCTTCATACTCTTCTTGTTTGCACGTGCTTGAGCAAAAACCATTGAATAGTTTGTAGATCCTGGATCCCTCTGATCCCACCCTCCAAATTGAGGCACAGAACTCACTGATGAAGGAGCCTTTTTCTGCTATGCAAACACAATTCAATAGCATCATAAGTCACTAGTCATTATTATCATCATCATTAACATAATGGCATAGTTTTTGTTTTAATTGGAAGATCAATCTTGAACTTGTATTGGTTAATACACCCCTTGATCAACGCACATTAACCATTACAAGATCAAGGATTCAAATCTTCCAATGTATCATAATATTTCTTTGCTCATTCTATAACCATTATGTTACATATTAATATTAATAGGTGCAATTTTTTTTTAAAAAAGTAAAAGATAAAAGAAAGAACTAATTATAAAACTTCAAAGACAGCGACGGCGAGGCTTCGCCTCTTGTTCATGCCATGGCAGGAAAGATCATGTTTGTTTTTTCTAAGGTTACCTCCTTTCGTTCCATGGCTAAAATGAAGACCCTTTTTGAATAGAGAGGGGGAGACAGGGACCGAGCTGCAACTATAATTGTATAAATTTATGTGTTAGAAACCTCATCAATAGTTTTTTTTTATGCCTCTAATTTGAAGGTTTTGGAAGGGTGGTGTATTAGAAGTTTTGAACTATTGGGAAACTAGGATTAAAAAAAATTGAATTTGTTATGATAAGTATTTTTCATATTTATATCAAATTCGTAGCTTCATGATGGAGGGCTCAGCATGATTGAAGGATTTGTTAGTTGATGTATGAAATCTTTGATAAGAGTAAAAGTAGTGCAAAAAATTTTGTGGTTGTCCACTTAAGTGTTTTATCCTTCTGTTCTTAGCTTTGTATCAAAATTAGAATAAAACTTCCTAAATTTGAGGTAGATATGGTGGTTCTATTCGATGCCGTAGAATACAGGATATCTATCTATACACTAATTTTGCACCAAAAGAATTCTTATTTTTCTTATCTTATTAAAACTTGAAACAACTTACCTGCCAAACTAATTTCTGGAATGTGTTTGACTTCTTTTTTAATTCAACATGGATGTCAAAATTATAATATCATTTTTTTTTGAAAGAGAGAAGCTCAACACAACAAGTGGAGCGAAACAACATAAGAATCAGTGAATATCATAAAGCAATCTAGGTAACACTTCTAAAAACTAATGCTTATCCCTTTGTCATCTCCGGCATTACCATCAACAACAAAAAGGATCTACACCTAACCACTCCTTATAGTTCATGAAGGACATATGAATGATCTCGTCAACCCCTTTTCCTTTATTCTGAAAAATTCTTCGGTTCCTTTCTAGCCAGATGTTCCATGTAATCGCACAAAATCTCATCAACCACCTCTTGCGCTCCACCTTGCTAGCTGATATCTCAGTCCAACTTATGAAATGTTCTTTTAACGTCCCTGGGCAAGACCATAGCCTCCCAACAAATGATAACCAAGCACACCAAACCTGCCAAGAGAAATCACAACCAAGGAACAAGTGGTGACTATATTCAATGTTCTTGTTACAAAACACACATACAACATCTTCGTGGTGAATAACTCCCAACCGACTCAGTCTCTCCTTCGTATTGACCCTACCAGTCAACACAAACCAGACAAACAGTTCAACTCTTGGTGGAACTAAACCTTTCCAGATTGTCTTTGTAAAGTTGTAGCTTGTTATGTCCTCCGGAATGATGTCCTCCTGTAGTACCTGCAAAAAAGAGTTAGTAGAAAAGACCCCTTGTTTATCAAATTTCCATACAACTCTATCCTCACTGCCATAATCCAATTTGAGCAGCCTTAATACATCATGCAACTGGTTCACTAGATTCAACTCCCATTGGAATAGCTCTCGCCTCCATTGGAAGTTCCATATCCACTCAGCCCCATCCCAAAACCCGCAATCCCCTATAACAGATCCTCTTTGGTTTGAAACTGAGAAAAGTCTCGGAAACTGATCTTTCAGAGCACCACCACGTAACCAGACATCCTCCCAGAATCGAGTCCCTCTTCCATCACCCACCTCCATAGCTAACCCAGTAATCATCTTTTGTCTTACTTGCTGATTCTTGAACTGTATCTGGCAGATATCCTTCCATGGGCCCCCTTAATGGGTAAAACCTGAGAGGACAACAGCACACTTGGGTCCAGGTTATTACACGAACAAACCACCTTCTTCCACAGCGGACAATCTTCCTTTGAAAAGCGCCACCACCACTTAAAAAGAAGGGCTGTGTTTCGCAACATGGCATCCCCAACACCCAACCCACCAAGCTTTTTAGGCGCCTGCACCACCTCCCACTTTACCAGATCCATACCATTCCTACCATCCTCCTTACTCCATAAAAATCTTCTCTGTAAGGAAATAAGTTTCTCCGCAACAGCCTTCGGCATCTTATACAGGCTTAAATAATATACTGGGAGGCTATTTAGTACAAATTTAATGAGCACCAACTTACCGGCTTTGTTAAGGACTTTGGCTTTCCAAAGGCTGAGTTTTTCCTCCACTTTGTCAATGATTGGCTTCCAAGTCTTCACCAACCTTGGATTAGCTCCTAGCGAGATCCCCAAGTATTTTACTGGAAGGGAGGCTTCCTTGTAACCCAGCACGCAACACATACGCTGAACCCACTGAGCATCACAGTTAATAGGAATCAAGCTAGATTTATCAAAGTTGATGCTTAACCCCGACATCAGCTCAAAACATCGAAGAATCCTCCTGTAGTTCTTGATTGTCTCTTCCTCTGGAGGACAGAACAGAATGGTATCATCCGCGAACTGAAGATGCGACAGCTCAACCTGATCTCTACCTATCAGTAGTGGAGATATGCGTCTGTTTCTAACCGCCTGCCCAAGCATCCTATGTAACACATCAACGACAAGGACAAACAAAAAAGGAGACAGTGGGTCACCTTGTCGTAGATCTCTTTCCATCTTAAACGGCTTGGAAGGTGAACCGTTTATCAAGACTGACATAGAGCAAGTACTGATGCACTCCATAACCCACCCCCTCCACCTTCTTCCAAACCCCATTTTCTGTAAAACAAAATCCACGAAGCTCCACTTTACTCTATCGTATGCCTTCTGGAAGTCTAACTTTATTATCACCGCTTCCTTTCTTCTCAGTTTAAGCCATTGAACAGTTTCGCAAGCAATAAGAGCCCCGTCATGGATTTTCCTGCCCTTAACAAAAGCACTCTGTGTCTCACCTACAAGTTGTGGCATTATTGTTCGCATTCTCCTAACCAGCATCTTAGAGATGACTTTGTATACACACCCGACCATACTGATAGGCCTAAGGTCCTTGATTTCCTTTGCTCCAGTAAACTTAGGAGCCAAAGCAACCCAAGTGAGATTAGTATCCGCTGGTAACCTGGAGGACTGGAAGAAGTCCAACACCGCTCCCGTGAACTCAGAACCAATTTCATCCCAACACTTCTTTATGAAGTTCATGTTATAGCCGTCACAACCAGGAGCCTTTGATGAGTCACAATCCCACACTGCTTCTCTAACCTCCTCAAGGGTCGGCTGTATCTCCAAAGCCAAAGCATCAGCCTCACTGATCTTCTCCACCAGACCGTCTCTAAACCCCACCAATGGCGACTTCTCCTGGTGGTACAAGTCTTTGTAGAAGTCCCTTATTGCAATCTTGATTCTAGCTTGATTCCTAATCAATCTTCCATTAATAACCAATGCATCAACCCTGTTGTTTCTCCTTCTCGCCGAAGCTATGTTGTGGAAGTACCTTGTGTTTTTATCTATGTCCCTGGCATGTCTTGAGCGACATCTGCTTCCAATGTAACTCTTTTCTAACATACCACTTCGAACAACATGTCACAAGCGCTTTCCTTCTTGCCTCCACCGTTTCATCATAAGCCCCATCACCCACCATGTCATCAATCTTCTTGATCTCTTCCTCCAACAGCAAAATTTTGTTGTCCATGTCTCCAAACTTGTCTTTATGCCATCTTCTCAAAGGACCTGCCAAAGCCTTCAGCTTATCCGTGAATTGCATCTCTTGTAACCCTCTCCATTCCTCCTTTACCATTCTTAAGAAACCTTCATGTGTAAACCACGAGTCAAGACTTCTGAACGGTCTAGGGCCATCTCTCAATCTCTTATCTTCCACTATAAGAGGACAATGGTCTGACAGTCCCCTTGGACCACCTCGTAATCGAGTCTCCGGGAACTTTTCTACCCACTCCAAACTAACCAAGGCCCTGTCAATACGGCTACAAGAACGTCCTCTGAACCAGGTGAACTTACGGTCAGTAATCGGCAAATCCACTAAACCCATGTCTTGTATCCAGTTCTTGAAATCCTCCGCCGACAAAGATAAGCTATCAGTACCTCTCCTTTCTTCAACATGTAAAATCTCGTTAAAGTCCCCTATGAAACAACAGGGAACCTGGCATAAACCAGCTATGTAACTCAGCTCCTCCCACACAACAAGCTTCTCATCTTTAGCATGTGCACCATAAACTAATATAAAAGCACAATTAAAATTATTCTGCAACAGAGTTCCTTCAACACACAACCATCTCTCACTTTTATAGCAATTTCTAACATAAAAAAAGCCCTCATCCCATATTAGCAACAATCCGCCAGATGCACCAGTAGCCTCAACATATTCCCAACCAACACAACTATCCCCCATATTCTTGAAATATCAAATCTAGTCACTGACGATCTTTTAGTCTCTACCAAACCTAGCATGTTTAATCTATATTTTCTTTTTAGGTCCTTCACCATTCTCAGTTTTCCGTCACCCCTCAACCCCCTAACATTCCAAGAACTAATAATCATTTTAAATAAATACTGCACACCTTTTTTTGTGTTTTGGGCCTGCTTCGTCTAGCTTTTGCCTTCTGTTTTGCCAGTCTTTTCTTCCGAGCTATTTCTTCATTCTGTTGTTGAAGTACTGCCATAATATCCTCTTCTTCATCATATAGTTCAGCCACTGGCTCCTTTGCCAATTCCCAAACCCTTTTGTTTTCTATCAGCTGCTCCTTCAATTTTGAACTCTCACTGTCACTGACTTCATTGACATTTGCAATCTTTCTGCCCTCCTTACTATCCTTATCATCACTGAGTTCATTTTGGTCCTGAAGCTCTGGTAAAGTTCGGTGGCAAGTCGCTTCAAATTCAGGCGCTTTACAATCATTTCGTTGCACTCCGTCACTGTTCTCATAAGAAGCATCGTTACAGTGTCTGTTATTCTGTCCCTCATCTCTACCGTTAGACCCTCGGCCCCGTTCAGGCACCCCAACAACTATTAGTTTACTGCATCCTACCTCCATTACCAGATCTCCTCTACTCCTAAACTTCCTTCGCCTATCATCAGAATCCAAGTCGGAGTCCTCAGCTGATTCACATGGTTCGGCTTCCATGGGGAGCGTCGGAATCGTCATCAGCCCATCATCGCCGCCTTCCATCCCGGTTCCTCGCCGCTGCATCGGACCTGCCCTACCCGCCAACACGTCGCAACCTCCAACTTCAGGGCATGGCCGTAGCCTGGGTTCCATGCCTCCCACAATAGGGAGCACCTCGTGCGTGGCTGCAGCAGGGCACAACGCGTCTCCACGCTGCGAAGCAATTCCAACCTGACCCGTTCCCATGCAACCCGGCCCAGTAGCAGTTCCCGTGCCTCCATCATATTGCAATGAATTGAGTTTTGGTTCGTGGCCCAACAAGGGTCTGCTGCTGATTGTATCTTCGCTGGGCCCATGGCTGGATTTTTGGCTAGCAGGCCTTGGACATTCCTTTGCTAGCCCAATAGTCTTGCAGCAATAATTCCATGATACCGTTACTTCTGAATCCCTTTTTGTACTCTCCTCATATCCCAGTAAATCAGCTGAACCATGAATGCCAGAATTATGAGGATAATATGTTACTAATTTCATTTGATCGGGGCTTAAATATTCATAATTCCATTCGTTCAAAATTTTTTTTGAAATTACCAATCTGTCCTTGTCTTCAACCTCCTCATACTGTCTCTCCATTATCACTTCTGCAGCGTGATCTGTACAGTTCGTCAAATTTATTGAGTTTTATAATATCATTGATTCTTTCTTTTGTAATTCCTAGAGAAACAAAAAATTATTGTAAATTTTGTGTGTTGTCATTCAGTTATCATCATAGTTCATCTCAGATACTGCAATTTTGTTCATTCTTTTTTTCCTTTGATAATTACAAATATAAGAATGAACATGTTTAATAAACTAAACTAATTGGTCAACTGTACAAAACTATTTATATCTATATTGCATCAAAATTAAACTCATAGTATAAAGCATAAACATTGTTGCAATTATTGAAGGGTTTGATTTGATTTCTTCTACTTGTTTATTTTTTATACATCGTTAATTAAAAAAGAAAGTTACACAAACATTCACTACAAGATTCTTTTATAATACCATTGTATAACAATCAAACTATGAACCATACACTTCAACAATTTCAGAAACATAATAAGAGATACATTAGGATGAATCATATTTGAAAATAATCTAACCACACCATTAATTAATAATAATAATAATAATAGTTTATTTCTAGGGTACACAATATTTTTCTATAATTCAAGGACTAATCTATTCAAAATTCTATTTAAAGATTTGTTATTAACCATTGATTTATTGTATGCACAAAGCAAAATTTAAACTGTTCGACATTGATTTAAGCAAACAAGTGAGCTAACTATCTGACAAATCCAAATTATAATATATATATATATATATATATATATATATATATATATATATATATATATATATATAGGTATATTAATAATGGATTAATTTCTACATACAAGTGATTCTGCTATACAAGTCTTACAAGTCCTCTAATTGATATTATGGTCAAATGCGCCTCTAACAGATTTTTAATTTTTGAAAGGATTCCGTTTCCTTTTTCGAATTTCTTGCCTTCTCTTTCTCCTTCTTCATTTACGTGCTTTTCTCTCTGTTCTCTTTTTTCGTTATTCTCAATTTTCATTGTTTTTTGACATCAAGCTCTGAAATCGTTTTTGAAGTGTTTCATCTTCATCGTCGTGTTTCTCCTCGTTCTTCTTTTGATTTTGCAACATTATACATTTTTTTCTTCTTTGTTTGATTTTTTCCTCCCAAAAAGAGTTATGAGAATATGAAATAAGAAAATGAAGAAGAAGAAGTAGCAGAAGATGAGGAGGAGAAAGATGAAGAGTTCTGAATTATGCATACTTCAACGAATTTTGGGTGTATTTCTTAAATCCGTTGGATGTATTTTTGTAATCCTTTGGGTGTATTTCTGTAACATTTTGGGTGTATTTTTATAATTGTTTGGGTGTATTTCTGAAGTTCCATTATTTTCAAAATGATTTTAAAGCTTGATTTCAGAAACCATGAAAATCGAAAAAAAAAACGAAGCAAGAATACCAGTGATAAACGCAGGTAAAACAACGAATGAAAAGGCGAAGAGACAACGCACGAAGGAGATCGAACAAATTTGGCAAGAAACTCGTTTTCATGGAGGAAGAAGAAGAGTCGTTCATAATGCATGGTGAGTAGCGCGCTTTTTGGAAACAGGAAGTGGTTGACTAACATGCGTTTATTTGCTCTTGGATGTGGGAGTATAATGCGCGTGTATTTTGTTGGTTTTGTGCCAACTTATAAAACTTGTAAGCCAAAAAGGCTTCTATGTGTAACAAGGCTCGTTAATAATAATTTTATTTTTATTTGGATTTCAGAGCTATTTGTCTATTTTGGGGGAAATGGTTTTTTTTTGTTTTGTTTTGAGGCTTTTAGCCCAACCCAGAAAAAAAGGCCAACAAAAAACCCAAAAGAAGTCATAATATAAATCCACCACCTGCCCCAAAACAACAGTTTTCCCGAGAAAATTCGAGACTCTATTTTCCTTCACTTTCCGAGCATCCAAACCCCCCCAATCGTAGAAACCCTGAGAAAGCCATGGCAGCCATAAGTCTCCGGAAGGGTAACACCCGTCTTCCGCCGGAAGTAAACCGCGTCCTCTACGTCCGAAACCTACCTTTCAACATCACCAGCGAAGAGATGTACGACATTTTCGGAAAATACGGCGCCATTCGCCAGATCCGAATCGGCACTAACAAGGACACTCGCGGCACCGCCTTCGTCGTCTACGAGGATATCTACGACGCTAAGACCGCCGTCGACCACCTCTCCGGTTTCAACGTTGCGAATCGGTACCTTATTGTTCTGTATTACCAGCAAGCGAAGATGAGCAAGAAGTTCGATCAGAAGAAGAAGGAGGATGAGATTACGAAGATGCAGGAGAAGTACGGTGTCTCCACCAAAGATAAGTAGGGGAGAAATTTTTCTAGGGTTTTGTGTTGTTGTTGTTGTTGTTGTTGAGGAAATTGCATACGATTGTGACTATGTTGTTGGAATAGAAATTGAAATTATGAGGTATCTGCAATATACATGTGTCAATTGTGCAAAAATAATCTGAATTTTGAGAGCAAGAAAAAAAAAAGGGTTTTTAGGTTTCTTGAATTTGAGAAATTGACTCCCTGTGTGATACTATGCATCTTTAGAGTTTGAAATCGAAAGTTCTAAGTTTGCTGTCTATCAATTTTCAAAGCTATTGGGTACCAATGATTATGTAAAAAAATAAATAAAATTTAAGTTTAACCTTGTTCGCTTGCATGAACCCTAAAAAGAGATTGTTCCTAACAGAAGCTACTCTTTTCAGCTTTTACTTAAAGAGGCATAAATATATTATTTTTATAACAAAATCATAATTCAGAATGCGAATTTACTCGAAACTTGGAAGTTGAACATTTGGAGATATCTATATTATTGAGCTACATGAGAAACCATGTACATTTGAGATTGCATTTTCATGAAGACTATGAGGTTAGCTATGGTTATGAAAATTTGGAAAGATAGCTGCTAATGATTACTTCTTCAACTTGCAACTTGATGATTCTTCAAGCACGAGTCTCTTTATGATGGTATGGATTTTGATTAGGCTCAACAAATTGATTGATGAAGTGGATAAGATGATGGTTTAAGATTTGAGGTAGCATTGCTGCATGAATGAAACAGTTCAAATTTTGATGCTAAGAAATTGGTTAGGTAAGGATCTGCCATTAAATAAGTATTTATATACCATCTGAATTGAGAAGTAATGAAGTGGTTCAAAACTTCAAATATATGAAGCTAACAAGGCACATGAACACTATGGATACATAGAAATTAAAATACAAATAAACACACTTTCAACTTTATTCCTAAATTGATACAACAGAGAATTGTTACACTTTTTCAGAGGAAACAAAGAAACAAATAAAAAATAGGAAACCACCCCCAGTCAAATCACCTATTATACATATGTTCACATTTTTCAAATGTTTGTTGTAAACCACCCACCCCAACCTATTTTGCTTGTTTCCACATTGACCCATCATTCCTCAACCTATATCATATCATATATCATATTCATCTTTCTAATGTCAGTTTTAGCACCTGCAGGGCTCAAGGGATTCTGGTTTAACAATTTTTGCTGAGTCCCCCCAGCTAGTACAGCGAAGATACCGAACACCTTTTCCGGGTCATTATGGCTTCTGGGTGTCCCTTACTCATCATTGCTGCAAACTCATCATAGTTAATGCGGCCGTCCTGCACAAACATGCGATTTTTGTCGTTATTTCCTCTTGAATCAAGACTCATCTAAACATGAGTTGCTAAATTAACAGTTAATTCATTCATTCAGTACAGGTCTTACATTATCAGAATCAACTTCTTGGATGATTTCCGAGATGTCTCTTCCGTCATGCATGTTAAACTCTTTAAGAGCTTGTTCTAGTTCTTCAACAGTGATGTACCTGATTTATGCCAAAGTAATGAGATCAAAACAACCCTTTTAACTACACCAAATTAGTTATCTTCAATATTGTTAATTTGCCCCCACTTACCCGCTGTTATCTTTGTCAAAGTATTGGAATGCTGTATAAAGGTGTTCTTCTCTGTTCATTCTGTTCATGTGCATTGTTGCCGCGATGAACTCGTCGTAATCTATTAGTCCATTACCATCTGCATCTGCCTGAAATTTTGCAAAAGAGAAAGGAAATCTGTTTAGGTAATCATAACATAGATGCTTCATTAGGACACAAGCTTTTTGAAGGTAAGGTTTAACTTACAGCTTCCATTAATTGCTGAAGTTCTTGTTCTGACAACTTAGTCCCTTGTTTTGCCATTCCTTGCTTGAGTTCTTCAATTGTAATGGTTCCGCTGTTGTCGGTGTCCATCCCCTTGAACATCTGCTTCAGTCCCATGATTTCTTCCTCTGATAAGCAACCAGCAATAACCTATATATCCATATTGAAAATTTATTAGTCCCATGTTCATGAAAATTTTGACAACTTCATGCTTCATGCAGATGAAGCATAAGCTTGATAATAGGTGATTATCACCCTTAGAGCAACTTTCTTGAATTGGTTCATTGCTCTGAATTGTTTGAGCCTATTCAGGACAGCGTTGTCGAGTGGTTTATCCGGTGCTTCTCCATCCTCCTTGATCCATGGATGGTCTGTTTCAAAGATGAGAATCTGAGTAATTATCATACATGAATTCAAGCAATTCAAGCAACTAAATACTTACTGAGAACTTGGTAGGCTGTTATCCTTTGTTTGGGATCAGAATTCAACATTTTTCTTACAAGATCTTTTGCTGCTGGTGAAATTGAGGGCCATGGATCACTTGAAAAGTCAAGGTGGCCTCTTAGAATGGCATTGAATATCCCATTTTCAGATTCTGACAAAAACCAGATATTGATTTCAGTTATTTCAAGATATAACAAGCCATATATATTCTCTATAAAATAATGTAAATAAAAGAAGTATTATGAACCTGCCCAAAATGGAGGAACACCACATAGAAGAATGTATAACATTACACCAACACTCCATATATCAACTTCTGGCCCATATTTCCTCTTCAAAACCTCTGGTGCAATGTAATATGCACTACCAACAATGTCTTTAAATACCTCTCCTGTGAAAAACAATAACAACGACAACAATAAACAAATTAGCTAGTTATTGAAAACATGCTTCATGTAGCATCTGAAGCATGTTTTCTGTTTTCGCCTTCCGTTTTCTCTTTTCTCTTCACAAAATTCTGAAAACAATGAAACACACCCTTAATTTTCTTCTTTCCTTAAATGATACCTTGCTTGTAGAAAACTGAGAGACCAAAATCTGTGGCCTTAAGGGGGGCATTCTCATCCTTATTCAACAAAAGGAAATTCTCAGGCTTAAGATCTCTATGAATAACTCCCATTGAATGGCAAGTATGGACAATTTGGACAATGGTTCTCAACAAGGAAGCTGCGGCACGCTCAGTATAATGCCCCTTAGCAATGATCCGATCAAAGAGCTCGCCTCCGGCGCACAACTCCATGACAAGGTGAACAGACTGTTTGTCCTCATAGGCACCAATGAGCTCCACAATGTTAGGCTGCCCTGTGAGATGGTGCATGATCTGAACCTCTCGGCGAACATCCTCGATATCCTCCTTGTTAGATAGCTTCCTCTTGGCTATGGTCTTGCAAGCATATTGCTTCCCTGTGACCTTATGAGTGCACAAATGTGTCACACCAAATTGTCCTCTACCTAGCTCCTTGCCCATGCTATATATTGATTTAACATCTTCCATTGGCCTTCCTAGGACAGGACCAACCGGCCCTTGTTTGGTCGGCTTAGCAGGCGCGGCCGGCCTTGATTGTGCCTCTCCTCCACCTTCTTGCTTGCTGCCAGGGTCTTGCCTTCCATCTTCCCTCTTGTCAACACCACCATTGGCATTGGCATTAGCATTAGAATTCTCCTCTGGGGCCTCAGTGCCTCTAGAGCAACAGTTCCCCATGGATGAAGGAAGATATAAAGGTCAAGGTGGTGGTGATGGTGGTGGAGGAAAAGAGAATAACAATAAGAATAATAATAGTAATAATGAAAATGAATATCTATTTTTTTTGTGTTGGGAGAAGATAAAAAAACAATAGGATGATGAAGAAAGAGTAGTGAAAAAGGGAGAAGGCATAAAAATAATCCTAAAAAAAACATGAGGACAGTTTGATGATTTACAGATTGGAATGATGATTGAGTGGATTTGAGGAAGGTAATTGACAGTGTGATTAATTATTGTTACTTTTTTTGTTACAATAAAAAAAGAAAAGAAAAATGTTACAATAAACTATATGTCTCTAATGCAAATAATTTTTGCATAACAAGGGTGTGGAGGAATTCTCGGAGGATAATAGCAATACAAAACAGATGTACCTTTTGGTATTTTATGCAGTTTTAATATTGAAACTAATACAGTTTAAGTTTAGAGTTTGGTATGTTAAAAATATCATAGGATCTTGGTTTCTAACAGTGTGTTAATTACTCTCACTTGCAACAACTAATATTAGTTTTCTGTTTGTAAGATCTAATAATAATCTTAACTTGAATTGTTACCAGTGCGTTGCACTTATTTTAAGGAAGTATAAAATGGATAATTTTTTTATTAAAAAGTTTAAGGTGTTTATATTTTTAATATACTTGTAAAGTACCAAATATGCATAAAAGAATATCAACAATTATTATTTTTAGTGTCTTTCAACATATATCCTAAGAATACATGTTGGTATTACTTCTTTTACCTAAATCCATATAATAGAGTAATAGACACCAATATTAGTGTTTTTGTTCATTGAAAATGTCTATAATATAGATAGAGAAAATCATCCACGTGTATAAATATAATTGGATGGATTATTTGCCTTATATCTTATATTGGGAATGCATGCATGAGATGGTTTTTGTCGGAAAAATTTGATAAAATGATTAATATTAATGATGAAAAAAAAACTCATAATTAATACTAATTATTTTACTGGCTTCTCGACAAAAATACAATCTCAATTAAATCATTGCATAGTTAAGGAGCCTTTTACTTTCAACCAAATTTATACATTATATGTATTTCTAACGATAAGCATAAGATAAATGATTTATCTACGTTATACAGACGTGTGGATGTTTTTTCTTATTTATATCATATAGTTTTTCTTTGTTCATTACAGAATAAATAACATTTCTTTTGCAAAAGTTAAGTTGGTGTGATATTTATATTTATCCGTTTAATGTTTTATTGTTGCAGTATATATTTCTTCTAACTCCTAATACATACATTTGAATATTTGATAGCGAAAAGAGCATAGTATACATGATTATATTCTTACATCAATATTTGATTATATAAATCTAAAAGTAACAAGGGTTTATAACAGCAAATAGGGCATTTGGTCTAGTGGTATGATTCTCGCTTAGGGTGCGAGAGGTCCCGAGTTCAATTCTCGGAATGCCCCTAAAATTTTTAACACATTATTCTCCTTTTTCCTTTTTGAAACATTTCTTCTACATTTTACCCTCTCCTTAATTAGCTATGATTTGTGACAAAAATAAAATGAATCACAATTCTAATAATAGGTAAAAAGGTCACATTGTATTTGTATAACACAAAAACAGAATATCCTCACAAAGTAACAATTAGAAGAAAAGAATTCCAGCTAAAATCCTATCTCAAGAAAAGGATTATATCAGTAAGTGGGGACTGATGGATCAACTTGCTCAGCATATGCATGAATTCCACCAGAAATGTTGTACACTTTCCTAAAACCCTGAAACATTCACACATCATCACAATCAATAACTCTTTTCCAGGTTTCTTCTATATACATATAGACGCACATACGCACACTCACACGCACACGCAAACGCAAGCACACGATGTATAAGGCCATATATCATTTTACCTGTGACTGCAACCACTTGGCAACCTGTAGCGATCGCATGCCATGATGACACTGCATTCAGAACTCAAGTTATTTTAATATTGAACTGAATACTGCGTTGCATTCGAAATCAGATCCAAATATGATCATAATTTGCATCACAGGAATAAGATCACTAAGCAGCCAATCTGACTACACTATCGCTGGTCGAAATGCAGCATAAATTCATTTAGAATTAAGATATAGTCATACCGGTGCTTTCTTAAACATCTGTATAGAAAGGCCTCTGGAAATTCAAGCTTAAAGAGTTCTAAATGAAGGAACTTATTCAAAGAATTCCAGCTTCATTCTTACAAACTAGTTAGGGAAAAGCAGGAAGTGGCAACAAGGACATGAATGTATCTTCCATAATCCATATCGATCCAATTTCAAAATATAAAAATTACAGAATTACTGTTAAGAGTTTGGTAAACCAATCTTTCGTACTTACCATAACATACGTATCTTTGTTAGGGTCAAAATTGGTAGCTACTTCAGGACCCCATACCCCAAACTGCCGGAGGGGAAGAACCTTAAATCCTGGCAAAGATGCTTTGGCCCTGTTTAAGATGCGTGAACAGAAATGTGTTACCACCATAAACAAAGCATAGTAAATGAATGCTCCACATATTCAAATGAAAGTGTATATGCCTTGCTGTGAAATCTCAAAAGAGCATTAATATTGAACTCAATTAACTAACTACTGTTGAATAAAGCATGAGCATACACTTCATCAGGCTCTCGAACATCGATTAACTGTGCCTCCTCCAGAAAGTTGGGATCCTGCATTTTCACTTGCAGCTCTTGAGGTTGAATGTCTTGGAGTATCGATTCTTCCCTAAGAACACCAGCCGAATACTTGCATCATTAATCACCATAGGGCTTTATCAGAAACCAATATTTTTCATTAAATATGTATACTTTATTATCCGATTTTGAAACATATCCTTGAAATACCTTTCAGATAAAACTTGCAGCAGGTGCCATCCAAATTTTGTTTTGCACCTTACAACTTTGTTTAAAGGAGCACCAAATGCAGCCTCCTCAAACTCGGGAACCTATCACATTTTTCACCGTCCAACATATATCATCCAATCAAATAATCACAGTAAAACCAACGAAAAACATTTGCTTCAAATTTCAAAAGCTATATCCCCTCCTCATCTACTTCCCTTTACAAATCAAATGGCAGATTATCAAAGTTAAGGAAAATGCAAGAACAAACACAATACACATATGATCATTTACCCTTATCTCACCGACCCGAAATAACTACATACTTTATTTGTTTACTTTTATCCGTCACCGGTCACAGTTACTGTTTGATATATCTTTAGGCTAATGCATCCAGATACAATTGATATAAGAGATGGTGACAAACAAGAGGGAGCTGAATCAGGAGTAAATAAATCACCTTGCATCCGAGAAAAAAAAGCTTGGTTTACATAAGGCAGTGATTCATAGAAACCTTAAAACCTTGTAAAAAAGGTAGACAATATGCAAAGGCATACTACAAATACTTTATTAAAACCCCCCAAAACAAGCTTGAAACCAGAAACTAGCATACCATTTGCCCCTTTCTGACCCATCCAAGCATTCCTCCTTCTTCTTTGGATGGACACACTGAATATTCCACAGCAAGATCACTCAAATCTTCACCTGAAACACACAACAATTAATCAATACAGAGTCACAGAGTCTATCATATAAAGTAATTCAATTTATTCACTGACATATAAACCCTATCATATTCATACACAAATTGAAACTTTGTTTCATAGTCTAAGTCAAAACCTGAAGAGATTCTCTGCTGAAGATCCAAGAGCAACTTCTGGTCATTTTCTTTGACCAACAAATGCTGCACCAGTATCTCCCTATTACCTTCCGGGCCAATCCCAGTGCCATATGAAGCTGTCAAAATAAAAATGAAGAAAAAAAAAGAATTTTTTACTTGTTGGGTATCCTCCATATTCATAACAAAGCATAAAAAAGGAAACTTTTAGTTACCTGAAGCGTTGGGAAGATGATGGTGGTGATGATGATGAGCTGTCATAGGTTGAAAGTGTTTGAGAGTGAAGGGAAGGGAAGGAGAGTGGAAATGGAAGGTTCTGTGGATAATTCTGGTAAGAGAAGAAGACGAAGAAGAAGAAGAAGAAGGAGGAGAGGAAGAAGAGAAAGAGGCGAAGGTTGAAGAAGAAGAAGAGGAAGAGAAGGGTATAATTGGGAATGAAGAGCGTAACACAGAAACTCTCAACATTGCTATGATATTTCTAAGCCTTTGGGAATATCAAACTCAAACTGGAAAACAACTGCTTACTCAATTACTCATCTTCATGTCTGCCCCTACAGATTATGCCAGAGAGAGAGAGAGAGAGAGAGAGAGATGGATGAAAATATTATTTTAATTTCGTGAAAAATGATACCAACAAAAAAAATAATATTATAGTGCCTAAAAAATAATGTCTATTATTAAAAAAAGTTAAAAATTAATATTTAATTTAAAAAATATAAAAATAAATTATTTTTAAAAATTTAAAATTTATTATAAAAGATAAGTTAAATAAAAATTATACAACAATTAATAGATATTATAAAATTTTTTATAAAAAATTAATTATTAAATCAACAATGTTATGTTATGTATATATATTTATGTATATATATTATTTAATTTATTTTTAATATATATTTTATATTTAAATATATATTTTATATAAAAAATTATACAAATAATATTTTTATAATTTTATAGGTTAAGAAAATTATTTTAATCAAGTTTCTTAAGAAAAATGGAAAACAAAATTAACAAAGTGGGAAAAGAAATCCTTTTGTTCTAATCATAGCACGTGTCTATAATGAAAGAATGTTGCCCCTTAACTATGAAGCAAACCACTTAGGGTGTGTTTGGTTTTGAGTTAGAAAGAAGAGAAATATGTTTGAGTGCATTGAATGTTTTTTTTTATTTGGATGCATTTTTTTCTCTAAATGCCAACCTATTTTAGGTTTTTGACCTTTTGGATTTAACGTTTTAATACCATGTCATGATACTATTTATCCCAAAAGTTTCAGCTGATGAAAAAAAGTAACACTAATGATTATATCTCTAATACTCCATAAACCTCTACTGTACACATTGTACAAATATTCCATTGACTCCTCATACTTTTCCTTGAATTTATTTTGTTTTATCAATTTTACTCTTTACTTCTTTGTTTATAGTCCCTTTAGTATTCAAATATTTCAAATATATAATTATATTTTTTTTATTAAATTTTTATTTTTGATTTTGTATAAAAAATATTTTTATTTGACTTTGTTAAAATTTGTAAGTGTAATTCTTGTATATTAATTTATTATTATAACAAAATTATAACTAAAAAACAAAGTAAATAAAAAATTAATTATAACTAAAAATAAAGTCATAAATAATTAAAATTTATAGTTTAAAATATTATAAAATAAAAGAGTACCGAGAATATTAAAAAAATTATAAGTAATATAATTTAATAAAGTATATTTTGATATATTTTTTATATATTATCTTTGTTTTTGATATAAAAATATATTTTGTCAATTTTTATATATTATTTTTATTTTAGTAAGTAAATATTAATTTTATTATAAAATTAATTAATAATATCTATTTAAATATTTAAATTAAAATAATAGAATAATATAAAAAATTTATTTAAGTTGATGTCTATTTTAGTAATTTTTTATCTAAAAATAATTTTGAGTAGTGTGATCCAAATAATATTTATTTTATTATAATTTATTTTGATATAAAAATTACCAAACATAAATCGTTTTAACACAAACTTACTTTTTATTAAAATCAAGTTTGTAAAATTAATTTTATGCAAATTTTTATTTACAAACTGAAATTCAAACACACAATTTAAAGAGGTAAAGATAGAGTTTTGCTATTTAGGACGATAGATAGTTGAAACTTGAAACTCATCAATTGGTTGATTTAGGTAAAATTTAGAAGCTAGCTGTGAACAAGAAAACAGCAATAAAATGATTGAATTTTTCTTTATATATGTCTCTTTGTAAGTAACACTTGTATAAATTCTTATATATTCTTTAAAAAATTGATTTGAAAAGTTGGACAAACTCCAAGAATATTGCATAAATGCATAGTTTTATTATTTTTTACACATATTTTAACACATGATATAGTTTGACACATTAACACATATTTTTAATAGGGTATTTTTCTATTGTGGTGTAGTATGGTGCCTGATATCAAAAATTATTTTTAATATAGAGATGAAGATGGTATTTTAGTTAAATATTAATATTTAAAATGTATTATAGTAATATAAATGTGTAAAAAATGGTGTCAATAGTATCTTGTATATTGGCTAAAATATTGACAAATGTCTAATACACATTTTATATATTGGCAGAATGATGACATGTGTTTAACATGCATTTTACGTATTAATTTTTCGCATACAAAATATTTTTTCGTATAAAAAAATTAGCCTCATGTGATATCATGACGTGTATTATTAGTTAAAAGTCCAAACAAGACAACATTTCAGTTTGGCTCATAAACTTATCAACTCAATTTATTAAACTATTAAAGGACCCAATTGGAAAATTTCCATAAGTTCACGTCTATCCCTATTTAGTGTTCAGTGTGCCATTCCACACACTAGACACTACAACAAAATCTTATCACACTGAAATGAGATTGGCTGCTAGATAAATTAGACTATGCCATACTTTGTAAAAGAACAAGATCTTGGAACTCTTTGTAGCACTTCAATATCTTAGTCTTGGCCCCCTTTTCTCCATGGCAAAAAATCTTATTCTTCAATCCTGTTTTCCTACCTTACACAAAATATTCAACTTGAGACATCTTCTATCTCTTCTTTCTTTATACCCCTTTGAGCCTAGCTCATCAAAAAATGCAAATTTGCAATTCACTAAAAATTGAAACTAAAATTAATATAACAACAACAATATTTTGCTTTCTTCTTCTTATATCCATCATGGAACAAATTGGATCATGAATTGTTTCTTGTAGTAGTGTACCATCTTCAATGAAATGTCAACTAATTGCAACACACATCATTCGGTGAGGAAGCATTTGAAGGGGTCCATGCATAAAAAAGTAACCCCAAAACTAGAATGATGGCCCCAGCTACAAAGCCTGTTGGAAGAGATGATCCAACCCCAAGGTATGGCAATGGCAGAGTGAACACATAGATGGATATTGGAACTGCCACACAACACAAATTGCAAATTGCATGAGTTATGTTATGTATATCTCATAACTCCCACATTACCTTGCATGATTAGTTCATATAAATTGGTAATGGTTTCCTTTCTTTTATTCATAGTTTAGTACATTAGTGTTAAACTATGAATAAAATTATTAGATGTTCATGAAATAGCAGGTGGATTATGCTCTATGTAATAACAAAGTGACATTTTAGATAAAAGTATAACTTCATAACAAACTCAATGATGAAATACTTATTCCATTATTTGATACAAGCACAATTCAATTTTTGGCTTAGTGTTCATTTCATGGTCATCTAATAATTTCTCACTATGAAAAGTTTATTTAAGAATTTCTCTCCCTTTATATATTTGATTATGAGGCAGAGTCACACACTAAGGAAAGAAATGATTTCAATCGAGACATGAATGAAGCTATATATAGTTGATGGAAACAAATGACAGACCTGAAAATGTGGAAGCCAGACAAGATACAACAGCTGAAGAGATCTTGAGGAGATGAAGCAATGCAATATTGAATCCCATGTTAACAATAATAAACAGCATAGGTAGCAGAGGGGCACCATCACATCCTGGAACCAGAAAAGGCCTTCGTTATCTCAAGAATTACCAAAGATAAGAGCTAAAGTTTTAAAGATTTTAGACTTAGCCCTCCCTTTGAAGTGACAATTGCAATTCTTGAAATCTTACAGAAGCTAGTAATGTCGTATAACCTTTTTAAAGTCTACCTCTTGCAAGTGCCAACACGCATTTGCTTTTCGCATTGTGTTGTTTATAAATATGATGTGTGCGACACATGCTGACTCACATATCATTCACCATTGAATTGAGTGTAGACAGTAAGGTTCATATCTCATCTAACGGTGACGGATATGTGAATTGGCACATATCCCATCTAAGGTTCAAATATTGGTATTCTTTTTTCCATATAGAGCTTATCATTGAAAAGTTCATCCCATGATACAAGTGGACACCAAACTAACTCATAATCCATGTTTGGTAATTGTTTCATGGCACAAATACAGAGGCATCGAAACAATAGAGATGAAGAAAATCTACTAGAAATATCTTTTGTCAACTCTCCGAACAAGTTTATATCTCTAAATATTTCTGTATTTTCTATACTAGAACAATCACAAAGCCAAACTGAAATCATGAACTATGGATAGAAAATAATGTAGAGCTTACCACTGGATAATGTACCAATATTCAAGAAGCAGGCTGCACCATCTTTAAGGTAGGTTGGTAGTTGACTGAAGGGTATGCCCCATAGTTTTGAAAGGAAGGGGAGGAGAAGGCATATGAATAGTGCCTACACTAAACACATTTTCATGCATTTAGCCATCCATTTTATATTTGCGCTGTATGCACTTTTATTGCAAATGAAAAGCTGAAAACAATTTCTAAGAAAACTTCAGAGTGCTTACTTGAAAAGCAGATCCATATGAGTTTACAACAAATAGGTCCACAGAGCCACACTGTTTCAGAATTCAGATAATGTTAGATAATGCTGATTAGTATATTTACCTTTCAGAGGGGGAACAAATGTAGAAAAAAGAAAAATGACAGTTATAAATAAGTAAATTGAACGGTTTAGCAAAACATGCATCTTACGGATTGCAAGTTTCAGAGTATTAGAACAAATTAATATATATTGTTTAAGATAAAAACTGAAATGAAATTTTGACTACAAGTAAACAACATTTTTCATAAAAATATACAAACCTTCAGTTTTCGGTTTGCATCCAGAAAGATAATTTCCTACAAAGTATGAAAATTCCAAGCATTAAGATAGAGAAATTAATAATTTGAAACCAAGGAAAAGGAGATAAACATCATAAATGACAATAACCTTGAGAACTGTATCAGCTGCTTGGAGAAAGAATGAAACTATCATCAGAAGGCTCCAAAATACACCACCTTCTTTTAATGAATTCCCAGCACTTGATCCACTACAGCAGTAAAAAAATAAAAAATAAAAAACATATGCATAGAAACACAAGGCTTTAGACAGTTTAGTTTGTGCCAAACATATGTAATTATAATGTCATAATCAGCTATATTCATAGTCAATTCACTTGTAAGAGTGCTACTTAGAATTTGTTTTAGAAGTTGCTCCCTTTTGTTTCTTTTTTACTGTCACTTTTCCATTAACATGTGGCCTCCTAAACTTAACACACACTAACCTTGCTACAGTAACAATTACGCCAATGGTTACAAGAAAGCATCCAAATAGTTGGTTGAGTTTATATCTTCTCCCAAGAAAAATAATTGACAGAAGAATTTGCCACACAAGAAAACTCTGCAACAAAATATAGGCCAAATTAGCAAACTGAAACCTATGCAGCATGTATATAGATATGAACTTAACAGAGACTTAGTTGGTACTTAAGCACCCAATTTTAATTCGAGTAAATACTCAACTCAACTCCTATCCATTTTTAGAAAGGATTATACCACTCTTAACAAAAAATAAATGACAAAGGATTATACCACTTTGTGGAATATATGAGTCCATTTTAGACCAAAAGGACCTCATTGTGGAAAACAGAGTAGATAAGTGAGTTACCTGAGACAAAATTGGAATTGATGCTCCGGAGAGAATTGCTGGTGCAAGAAACAAACACCACAAGTTAGCAAATAAAATTCAGAAAGATGATTGTTTATTATGGGAGTGAGGATATTGCCACTTTTTTATAATGTCACTTCATGCCTTATATATATTTTTTATATTACATTTTTGCATAATACGGAAAACTATAAGAATAGCATTATTATCAAAATAAAAGTGACAATATCCATTCAATTATCACCAAGGATAGAAAGTAGAAAATTACCGGCCGCAGCCATGCCAGTGGCAGCAGCAAGAGCCTCTAAAATACCAATGAGAACATAAGGGGCTTTTGGCATACTCAGCATCTCTTCAGTAACAATACCAGCATGTTGCCGGATATACATTATGCTAAAATACACTATTACATATCTGAAATTATAACAATTAACACATTTTTTATTTTTCATGATTCATATGAAATGAAATAAGATTTAACCATATTATTACGCTTTCATAAAAAATAAGCTATCAAATCAATCACTTCTATAAAATACATATTAAATTACTAAATATTTATCAAAAGTATATGAAACAACACAGTTACAAAGAATAATACTTCATAACCAGTAAATATTATTATTATTTTTTACCAATACTTAATCAGTAATAATTTACACCTATATTTATAAGGATTTTATACACAAAGAATATATAATTTTCACATATATTTGCACACATAAATCAATACAATTTATATTACATTTTTTAGAATTTGCACGTACAAATTAGTAAAATTTATTTGTTAAGAGACAATTTAGTATTTATGCTAACTCAGATGCAATAGTTGAGAATTAGATGAAAATTTAGTCAAATTATTTAACAATTCTCAGTTATCAAATTAACGTGACGTAGATTGCACCTGAATTTTTCCGTTAATGTAGTTAGTTAGTTATGAGTTTGGAAAAAGTGAAAGTTACCCAAAGGTGGCAAGCTGAGCTAAGAAGAAAGGGTACTGTTTCAGAGGAACCAACGCCAGCTTATACAGCACCCTGTTCCCCACTCCGGTTACCACCGTCGCCGCCACCGCCACCGCCACTTCCACCGCCGTTCCCCGCCCTAAGCCCACCCTTGATGTAGCAGCTGCTGCTGCCACCGCCGTATCATCCTCCACGGCATACGAACACGGACCCGCTGCCTTCTCTCTTCCCGCTACCTCTTCGGATCTCTCCCATGCGCCACCTCGGCGCGTGGACCTCACCTCCGACGCCGCCGCCACCAACCGCATTGGAAATCTCAACGTGATCGACCTCCGCTTCCGGAGAGGATCGTAATTGTACTTGTAGCGTACTGCGGTAATTCCAGGCTCCTGCCTCGGCCGCGGAAGCTGAATTCCAGCGGCGGAGGTGGTGGCGCCGCCGCCAGACAATCGGCGGCAAAATGGCTCCATAATTTGGCGGTTAATTTTGAAGGATTTGTTAAAGAAATTAAATAGGAGAAAAGAGAATGAAAATGATGGAATGAATGAATGAATGAATTAATTATAAGGAAGCATTGTTATGAATTTATATAAATAAGGTTAATGTTGTGAGATCAATGATCAATGATTGAATGCGCTACGTAATGTTTTTTTTTTTTCTTTGGCCTACGAAACTAATCCATGGCGAATTAGATTTCAATTTAAAAGTTTGTGAATGGTTAATAAATTATTATATATACAAAATAAAATTTAAATCTTTTATATTTACTCAAATAAATTAGTGAATTAATCATTACATCAATCGAAACTGATTTATTCATGTCTATGTAATGTTAATGTATGAGTGTGAAAGCATTGGCTTCAATTTAATTTTGGGGAAAAAAAATTGGTTATATTCCATATTTCCATGTGAGTATGTGACTAACATTTCTAAACTTAAAAACAAATTTGGGTTATACAAAATTCTATTGGCCATATTTTTAAATAATATTTAAATTCGTGATTAATTAGCTATTAATTATTTTTGGATATTTTATTAAAAAAGTAATAATAAAAAAAAGTATATAACAAGAAAACAATACATAAGTTTTTAAATTTTTAATTTAAAAATAAATAAATTATTAATTAATTAAAAATATAAAAATATTTTTAATTTTCTAAATTCGAAATATTTGAATTTTTTTAAGAAACATATTTGTTTTTATATATTGAACGAAAAAATTTAAATATCTCGTACTTTTAAAAGATAAAACATATTTTTATATTTTTAATTAATTAAGATTTTATTTGTCTTTAAGTTAAAAATAAGGGACTTATTTATTTAATTTTTTAAAACTAATTTTTCAAAAATTAATATTAGTCAAGTGTTACTATAAAATTCTTTCTTAAAAATTTTAAGATTTCAATTTAAAATTTTAACATTTAAAATTAATAATAAAAAATTAACTAACTAATATTAATTAAAAAATTGAATTTTTTATTGAATTTAATAAAAAATATTAAATAATTTGACATATATAATTAACTACCATATTTATCATAATCTATTTTGGTATTAGCTATTATGTTTGCATAAATACATACACTAAGTAGCCACTTATATTTGGACATCAAATTTGTTCACATCTTTGTATATTATTTTTGTGTTAAATTATCAACCACACACACACACACACATAATTATCAACTTCTATTTCTTCTTGTCTATTCTGTTTTGGAAATAAATCTTCTTATTTATTTGTTCTATATATATATATATGTTTCATGAAATTTATCATATACAAACAATCTTAGATTCAGTTAATGTGCTACATGCCTTAATTTAATACGAGTTATTGTAATTATATTTTGTATTCAAATTCCACTAAATTATCAAATGTCTTTCTTATTCACGTTTTGCATTAATTTGATAATTGAGATTCTAATTGCATTACTATTATTTTTTAAATTGAACTTTGAATATTACAGTAGTGGTCTTTTGACTTTTTTTTCGACAATAAATCAGCAAATAAAATTTAAAAAAAAAAAAAACAGGTATTCTAATGCTATGTTGAATACTACAAGTCTACAATAACTATTTAATATGACAATTTAAAGCTTATTCATATCATATAATCGTTACAGTATCTACTATAGTATTAGAGTGCTAACTCATTATTCTATTTCTTTAAGTCATTGTTAGCAAAAGATAGAAAGAGCATTATAATAATGCTCAGATATTAGTTTGACGGATAAAGTATATTTTTTTATTTTTGAAGTTAGTTAAAAATTTTAAAAATAATTTTAGATTTTATTTTGTAAAGATTTTTGAATTGTATTAAATATATTTTTGGTATCTATTTTTAAAAAAAATTAGAATCAATTTAATAATAAATTTTAAAAATAACTGTTAATATAAGTAAATCAGATATAATTGCCATGTATTATTATTGTATTAGTTTTTTTTAAAAAAATTCAGATGCTAAGAATATATTTAATACAAATAAAAATTTTAAAAATAAAATTAAAAATTATTTTTAAAATTTTTTGATAAATTTTAATAAAAAATATATTTTATCTTAATTTAAAAGACCATAATAATACAATAATTGAAATATCAAGATTCAAATCAGTGTAAGGTGTGTAGTAATTCAAATTCCTTACCTGCACATATAACAAGTCGTGTTTGATAACACTGCTTATTATTCTATATTCTATTGTGAAAAAGGGCACTCAGTCAATTATTTTATTAAGGATATGATCAAGTTTAATAGAATATTCCAAGAACAAAAGAATTCCAAATTGAAATTGACTTCTTGTTGGTTCACCTCAGGTTTTCCTCCAAAAGTGCACGAAACCCTTATTAATTTATTTCCAACTCATAAAGCTTGAGTCACATGCAATGATTCCAAAGGAATGGTCATCATGCAACTCACAAATTATTTGCATAGAGTTGAAATATTTTAATGGCTGCCATGCCACTAATAGTTAAAATAGTTATACACAAATTAAATATTAGTTAAGATATAGTATATATTACATCAAATATCTCAATCACACTAGATTTAGTTTAATAAATATAAGCTTAATATTGTTATTAAAAACATGAGTTCTAGTGCATATTCAAGCAATTTATACAATCAAACAATTAAATTATTTAATTTACGTTGCGAGATTTAGTTTTCTTTTTCTTTCTACTTTTTTATCCATTTTTTCCCTTCTTTTATCTCTTTAATTTTTTTATTATGGTCATCATCACCACCACTACCATACCACCACATTCATCTCTCCTCCTCTTTCTCTTTCTCATCCTATTTCTTTTTTATTTGAAATTCTTTGATTTCCCCCTTCGTTCCTTTTCTTCTTCCTTTTCCATCATCATTATCGTCATCACTAACAATACTAATATTCTACTAACATCTTTATTGATTCTAATTCTATGTGGTGATTGAATGAACCAAAAATATTATTAAAGCGAAACCATTATATAAATATCAAATAAACAAAAAATGGTCTATTATATAAATTTGAATTCAGAAACACCTGTGTCTCAAATGAACAAAAAATATGATGAAAATGAAATCATTGTATAATACCAAATGAACCAAATATTTTTTATTATACATATTAGAAAAATGCAATGACGATAACGATGATAATTATGATGATGATGATGAAAAAGAATGATAAAAAAGAAAGAGGAGATGAAATTCCAATAAGAGAAGGAGGAAAAGGAGAAAGAGGTGTTGTTAGTAAAGACGGTAAGGAAATTGAAAAATAAAAAAAAAAGGAAGAAGAAGAGGAGAAAGAGAAAGAGGATAAGAAGAAGAAAGGACATAAACGGAAAAAGAAACACATTACTCAAATCACTTGAATGAATTTAGATGAAAAATTGCTTAAATGTGGAGAATTATTCTAAAAATAATATTATTTATATACTAAAATTAGTTATTAAAATTAATCATTATCATGAATTAAATTAAATTGTTCTAATAATTAATTTATTAGTCTACTTAAATAAGTATTAAAAATTTAAATCTCACCTTATACATATAATAAATTATTGGTCAATAATAAATTTTTAAATAAAATTTTAATTTATAAATATATATAACTCATTTTTAATATATATTTTATACTAATAATTAATTTTAATAACTAATTTTAATATCCACTTGACATGGTTATAAAAATTCCACAGGGGCTATGAAACCACAATGTAATTTATAGTTTTTTAAATCTCGTTAATCTGATTTATTTTTTATTTTTTTATTTTTTTTATTTTTTTTTATCACATGGTGTGGTACTGTGGTTGTTCAACTGGTCCACACACACTTGATTATGATCTTTGGGCTTTAGCACTTTTAAGCAGCTTCATTTTTTGCTCTCTCAAAAGTTTATATCATTCTCCTTTATACACAACACATGACATATCCGCATCCTTATTGCTTCAACTTGTCATTAAAAGATTTTAAAAAATGGGGAATAAAACAAACACAGAATGAAAAATTGGAATCAACTACCACAACCCCTCTTTGTGGTATGCTCTTAAATTATATGTGGTGAGTTCCAGTATGTCTATAATAGTCACAGTGATTATATAAATATTATAAAAATTAAAATGAATTTTTTTATATTTTAATAATATTTTTTGAAATATATTATTTAATAATAAAAATATTATTTTAATTTTAATAATATTTTTAAGATATCATAATTATTGTAATTACTGTAGGGTTTAATTATTTTTAGAAGGCACTTCAATATATAGAAGAAAAAAAATATTTGCTAGTATTTTAGTCATTCATCAGTTAAAACAGTAATAAGAAGTCATCTTAAGTTTTGTTATATTTTTTAAGTAATGTCAAAATTTTTTGTAACTATAGTTACTACCAAATATATAAAAATTTAAGTATTATTTAATAGTTATTAGTTTATATTTTTATGTAAGAGTAAAATATATTTTTCTAATTTTCTTCTATACATTTTTGATGTAATATTTTTAGTATTTAATTTAATTTGTAATATGAATAATTAAATTAAACACAAAAAATAGTTTTTAAAAATTTTATGAACACAAATTATATCTTAGCTTAATATAAGTTATCCTTGCCATAGTCAACCAACCACGGATACAGATTTGATGGGACCGATGTTGTTGACCACAACTAGCAAAGATAAATTTGATGTCTTTTATTTTAATGTTTGTTATTATAAAATAATATTTATATGCTTTATAATAAAATACATCAATAAATTTACAAAAAAATAGTTAAATTTAAATTAAAATATTACTATTTTATTGACTAACAGAAAATTTTGAGTAAGTAATTTTAATAATTTTAGTCGATATTTAATTAATATAAAAATTCTGATAAATATTTTTAATATATTTGATCAGTATATCTCTTATGCTTACCATGGATTTGTTACAAATTATATTAAGAGAAGATAGGAAAATTTCAAATTGACAAGTGCCATCGGATTCTACACGCAATTATTTTTTGGAAGTAAAAAATGAAAAATAAATATAATATATATTATATGAATTTTGTTTTCGCCTAAAGACAATACATGATAAAATTTAATAGTATTATTTAATTTATATAATCAACTCTATTTAATTTAATAGAATAAAATTTTGTTATTATTATTGTTTATTAATATAAAAGAATTTTATATAAATAAATAACCGTATTAAAATTTATTATTTAAAATATTATCTAAACATATAAATTTAATTAGATATTCGTAGAAAATTTTTTACATTCTTATGCATCAAATTAAATATATACATATATATATATTATATTGTTCTTCCAAATTTAATGTCTACCATCAGCTTATTTTTATTCGTATTCAATTCTAATATCTCACGCCTTGAATTAGTGGTGATGATCCTTCTCTATTAAAAAAAAAAAAATTGTGAAAAATTTTCTTTCTCCGTGATCCATTAATTTCCAAAATCTTACCTTAATGACAAGAGAATATTGTACGCATTGCATTGCAATTATTGAAGTATTGAAAGATATTGACAACCTTTTATTTATCAATATATCTAAATATAAAATCCATATTTTGAGTGATCCTAGTATAAGAAAATTGCTATATTCAATGGTGTTTGGATAAGGCAAAGAGTCATACATTATATGTACATCATAATTTACATATGACAAAGTTTTCTTTTTTAAAAATGTCAATTTTCCGTATTTTTTTAAGTTAAAGTTTCCATGCGTTTATCAAGAAAAATTCAAAAGATAAAAAAGAAAATATAAAAGCAAGAATTTATGTCTATAAATATACAAATAGATATTTCCTAAGAAAATACAAAAATCATTTTTCAGAATATTTGTGTTTATTCTGATATCAATATTTTTCATATAGTTTAGCCCACACCACACATAAATAAGAAAATAAAAGATCATACCAAAATTTCAAGGAGAAGTTATCCAAAATAATTATTTAAAAAATATGCTTATGAGTTCCACTAATTTGATTAAACTTGTGCAATTGTGCTCATACAATAACCTCTTATACAACGTAGTATGTTGGTTATACCCATAAAACTTACGAGAAAAGGACAATTTTAATTTTTTTTTTTTTGGTATTAGAGAAAACAAGATCATGCAAGTTTTTGTTGAATGTAATAGAGCAAAGGAGCCCAAAATTATAAATCAAGCCCAAAATCAAGAAGAAAAAGGATAAGCAACCAATAAATCCTGTCAAAATAAATAAATAAATGTAAACCAAAAATAAATAAATAAATAAACGTTTGAATCTTATCCTATGTGTATAACAATTAATTGACTAGTGATAGACTCTTACATAAAGCTTAATTTTTTGACTGATTAATTCTTAACCTATTAAATTAAAGAATACCATGAATAAAAATAAAATAAAATAAAAAATAAATAGACTAATAAAGCATTTCATCGTAAAGCTTCCTCAGTATTTAGGTGTGTAAGTTCAGATGTTCAGTTGCTTAAATTTGACGGAAATAAAATTTGAAAACTAAATAAAGATTTATTAAAATTAAAACAATTAATTCAAAATTTGTAAGAATTATTTTGATATTTATTTTAAAAAAATTATATTGAATGAAGTTATTGTGCGTGGAATCTAATTTTACATGCAACATAAATATTTATTTAATATGAGTTATATTACGTGTATACTAAAATTAGTGACTAAAATTAGTTATTATTCACTACTTACTAGTATAAAATACATGTTAGTTATAAATATACATTAAAAATAAATTAGTACACAAATAATTTGTAATTGATTTTAGTATATAAATATTATTTTTAATTTATTAATATATAATGGTTAATTAGAACAGTAAATTTACATGTTATTTAGTACTGTTAGATGGTTTTTAAGAGAGTGACAACTGGCTATGTAGTTTTGTTCTTTTCCTCTTCATGTTATGATGTTGAAACTAGCGTGAATGGAAGAGAGTGGATCTTTTCCGGTAAAAAAAATTAGATGGTGTTTAGTATTAAATTTAATTTTTTATTATTTTTTTATATATTTATTTTTAATTCTATTTATAAAATTAAAAGTGAGAGATCATACTGTATTTTTTTAAGTGTTAAAAAAACTGGAGAGGATCCATTTCTAACAATAGAGCCTAAAAAGATTGATGAAGAAGTATTGTTTTGCACAGAGGTTTTTCAGGTAATTTAAGTTTTGTGTATCCCTAATTCTGAAATTCTAATTTTTCAAATACAATGGATAATCGTAGCATTCGATTGGCTGATAGCACCATCACACGGATTGCCTTCCGTTGATCAACCAAATGCCCAAATGTTTTGATTTCAAATTCTAAACAAAACTCATTAGCAGCGGGAATTTTCCCGCAAAAATTTTATTATCTGATCATGAGCTACATGAATTAGAAATGTACTTTGAGGGTTATTCAGAACCAGAACCTTCTAAATGCTGAAGTTTTATTATCAATTTGTGGTGCTCAGGCAGAAAAAAGGACAGTTTTAGTTAAACACTTTATAACCGTTGGGTTGAAAGAAGATGTCAAAGATTTATTAAAGAAAATTGAAGGGGAAGACCTAAAAAAGAATCCTCAAGTTGGTAGGTACTTTTGTCTATGGTATGCAAAATTGGGTGATATAGATGAAGTGAGAAGAATTTGGAAGCTTTGTCAAGTTTGCTCTCAAAGGGAAGTGTATCGGGCTGAAATTGAGTATCTTGCCGAATTGAATAAAATTGACGAAGCTTTTGAGTTTATGTCAAAAAGATGGCTTCTTCATCCCAAAAGCTACTCACTTATGCTGAAAATTTATGCAAATAATATGATGGTAAAAAAGGGTAACTATATCGTTATGCTAATGGCAGATAGTGGAATCCGAATAGACCCATTGATATGGGACGACCTAGTTAAACTTCATATCAAAGCAGGGGAAGCTGAGAAGGCAGTCTTGCTGAACCAAGAGAAACCTTTTATCAATTATACTGTTATTATGGAGAAGTATGCTAATAGAGGTGATATCCATATTACAGAAATGATTTGGCAGAAAATGAAAGAAGTGGACTACAAGTTTAGTTGGAGGCAATATGAAGTTCTACTACAGGCTTATTTAATTGCCAAGCTTCCGGCATATGGAATGAGGGACACGATGAAAGCTCATAACATAGTTCTCAACCCAGTTCTTCGGAGTTTGTTGATTCAAGTTGATCATTTTCGTAAGATTCAAGCTTTAGATTTGGGTATCTTTATGCAGGAAATTGAGGAAATTAACAGATTCAAGTTTTTTAATTATTATTATTATTCAACTTGCTTGTTACCCCCTAAGGCCAAAAGAGCCCTTTTTTTTAATTCTTTTTATTTATTATAAGATTTAAACCCAACATCGAGTCATACTAATTTTGTCACCACTTGACCAACCGTATATTTATATGGGTGCGTGATTTTTATAAAGAGAATTCTTCCATATTTTCTGATTGACTATTTACCAACAAGAAAAACTAGAAATACTTTTTCATATATTTTTTCTTTTCAAAATAATTATTCTTTCTACTTTAGGCGTTAGGATTTAGTTTATATATATATCTTAAGATTATTACTAATACAAATTTTTAAATTTTTTATATTGATAATATAAAATAAATATATTAGAAATTAAAGTTTATATTTTTAATATTTTTTTAATTGATAACTTTAACCTATGTTTGCTAAACTCTACGCTTTACTTCTAATTTAATGTATCAGATAAAAAAGATGAGTGTAAAATTACGTTTGCATTTAGAAAAGAAAAATAATCAAATTAAAAAATAAAACTTTTAAAAAAAAAGTAAACGGTAAATTTGATACTACAAACTTAAGTCAAACACATGCTTAATATTAAGAATTAAATTAGGTTCGTGTAAAATTAGAATGATTTTATTAGATAGTCAATGACTCTTTTAAATAATGTGAACAATAAATTCTACTATTGATCCAATAAAATAAAAAATATTTCACTTTCGGGCCTGCTACACATACAAGTTTACAAGCTTACAAGTTGGTCCAGCCCAAATAGAACTCACGCGCATGAAGAGAGATAACATGGCACGTCAAAATCACGCGCTCAACACTCAAAGGGTTACGTATGGCAGACTCTTCCACTTCTTCCACTTCTTCCACTTCTCAAAGCGCTTTGAAAACAAGGAAACCCTCCCATTTTCGAGCGAAAATCAAAGTTCAAAATATATAAATCGTTGTTCGAAACCTCCATCAAAACACCATCAAACTCTCCGTGAAGAATCTGAAGAGAAAACAAAGCAACAATACTCAACGTAAGTTCATTAAGATTCCTGTATATTTTACTTTTCTTCTACGTCGTTCTTCTAGGGTTTACTATTATTCTTGCTTTTTTGTTACACTGTTCTAAGTTCTACATCGTTTTTCTAAGTTCTACGTCGTTCTACGTTGTTGTTCTAAATTCTCCTGCTATTGTTGTTGATTTTTGGGGATTTATTCCGTAGATTGGGGGGTGTATACTGCTTAACCTTGTAATGTGGCTTAATATTGAAGCATGGTTGAGTGATATCTGACTAATATCTATATGGATGTATCTGAATAATATCTATGGGTGTATCTAACTGTTATTAATGGGTGTATCTTGCTGATATCTTTGGGTGTATCTGACTCATATATGGGTGTATCTTACTGTTATCAATGGGTGTATCTTATTGTTATTAATGGATGTATCTGACTCATATATATGGGTGTATCTTACTGATATCTTTGGGTGTATTTTTCGTTTCAGAGAAAATGGCAGCAAGAAACCAAACAAAAGACCTTAAGTGTGCCACACATCTCCTGAGTGATAAGTTCAGAAACATGACTGAGGAGAAGAAGGCAATTGTGAGGGATCTCGGATTCGGTGGGTTGATGCACATCCCACCACTAAGGGTGGATCACCAACTCTTAAGGGAGCTGGCAAACAACTTCAAACTTGGGGAGAACAGACTGAGGACAGGATATGGTTATTTCCAAATAACACCAAAAAAAAAAAAATAGGTCATGCGCTTGGCATCAATGCAACAGGTAGCTAGCTTAAAATTATAGGTGTATATTAAGTTGTTGCTTGGGTGTATTTAAGTTGATGCTTGGGTGTATTTGAACCGACTTGGATACTTTGTTGTCTTCCTTTTTCTAGGAGATCTATTTCCTGAGAAAGTTGAGTATAAGAAACTTTCTGATGATGACAAAATAATTTATAGAAGATTCCAGGGTAAGACCCTCAAAAGTCTTACTGATGATATGATGGAAATCGGCGTTGGCAACGAAAAGGAACGCCTGATGTTCAAGAGGATATTCATCCTCTACATACAGATGGCGTTCCTTTTGCCAACAACGATAAACAAAATATCGCCCGTGCACCTGGCCCCAATTTTTAAGATGGACGGCATATCGGAGAGAAACTGGGGGGCATGTTTTGACCTTCATGGTCAAGGACATCACAGACTACCAGGAGAAGAAGAAGAAGGCAATTAATGGCTGCCTCTTTGCCCTGATGATAATCTACTTTCATCTTTCAAAAAACAAATGCAAGAACAGGGCTGAAAGACCACCAAAGCCCTGAATTGCCAACTGGACTAAGGAGCAGTTGGTGGAAAGAATGACTGCAGAAAGAGAGGAAATTTTGGTAAGTAAACATAATAAGTTGGATGTATTTTATTTACCTGAATGCTGCTAACTAAAATATCTCATGTTTCAGGGGATTGTGAAGATGGCAGAGACAAGAGAAAAAATGAAAAAAAAAGAAAAAAAACAAGAAATCAAAAAAACAAAAAAAGGAAGGCGAGTCCAACATCGTCTTCGGAGACAGAAACTACTGACAGTGACACTTCTACCTCTGAGTCTGAGGCTCAAGAAGACTCAGAGGATTCAGGAAGAAAACACCCCAGCAAAAAGGGGAAAAAGTAAGTACCATACTTGGGTGTAATTTCTTTTTCGAGTTGGGTGTATTTTGTTTGATCACGTTGGGTGTATGTAGTTTATTAAGTACGGTGTGTTTCGTTTGCTGCGTTGGGTGAATATTGTATATTCAGTTGGGTGTATCTAGTGAATTCATTTGGGTGTATTTTTAGTATGTTCTAAATGATGATTGTTTGCCTTCCAGAATGGACTCCAGAAAAAGAAAGCAGAGGCAAGAGGAGTCAGATTCTGATTCAGAATCTGAATCTGAACCAAGTGATGAGTAATGTCCTGAAATTATTACTCCTTTCTTTTGGCTTCATTATAAAGATTTCGTGTATTAACTGAAGTGTCTATTATTAACTTATAGGAGCGAAGAATCATCACCTGCGGAGAAGAAGAAGAAAAAGAAAAAAACAAAAACAACACCAAAAAAGTAAGCACTTCTTTGGATAATATTCTGTGATAAAATTAATTGTTTATTTCTGATTGGTACTCTTTTTTTTTTCCACCCAGAACACAACAAAAAAAGAAAAAAGTTGTTGTGGAGGATTCACCTCCTGAAGAAGATCAATATTTTGACGGGTACAGTACCTTGTAAGCTATATTACGGTCTATCATCGTAATTATTTTTGTTAACATCTTATTTTATGAATGTAGTGAGAGATATGAAATATCAAGTGACGAACTCGATGAATGGCTAACGGAAAACGTTGATAAATCTGCTGCAGAGGGATATGTCTTGCTGGGCTGTGTATTTGAGATTTTGGTGTGTTTTGTTTGGTAATAATTGTATCTTGTTTCGCAGGGAGAACCAAGCTGACCTGCGATCGACAGAAGGTCGCTATGTGTCCTCTGAAACGTAAGAAGCTTTATTATTTAATAAAATCTTGTTATCATGATTTGGATGTATTTTGTGGAACCATTTGGGTGTATTTTGTGGATCAAGTTGGGTGTATGTTGTTTACTAAGTTGGGATATTTCGTTTGTTTTGTTGGGTGTATATTGTCCATTCAGTTGGTTGTATCTTGTGCATTCATTTGGGTGTATTTTATACCTGTATCTTATTTTGTCTGAATAACATGAAATCTGTTTAGACTACCGGCTGTGAACTTGGGAAGTGATGATCCTTCCTCTCAAGGACGCACAGAACAGAGTAGTGTAAACCAGCCGTCACAGAGCATGTAATTTCTCTTTCAAATAACTGTTACCTTTGTTCTTCTATTATCTTCTACTTCTAATTCTGTATATATTTTTTTTAGAAAAAAAAGCCCTTTATTATTTTATTCGAGAAAAAAAAGGCAACAAAAAAAAGCAAAAACTGCAAGTATGTAAGTTCTCAAAAAACAAAGCCTGTCTTCTTTTTGAATTGTTCGGGGTGTATTTTTTGACCTTGTTTGGGTGTATTTTAGGTTGATTCCGACTAATTCGAATATGATGGTTGTGAGGGAACAAACACCGTCGGAAGCGCTTGCAGTGTGAGTTTTCCAAGAATATTTCAACCTTATAACCTTATTATTTTCAAATACTTTGTTAACCTTTCATTTTTCTTCTTGTTTAGAGTCCCGATCCAGGTTTTTGTGCCGGCATCCCAAACAACCACTGAGACAGATTTTGAACCAACCCCTATGCTACGGATTGAAGGGACTACAGAAACGTAAGAAATAGTATTGAGTGTATATTTGTCTAGAGTTTGGGTGTATATTTGCTAACAGTTTGGGTGTATATTGTTCCTGATCAATTTTTTTTACGCCATGATTAATTTTGTGTAACTGTGCAGCACTCCTGAACCCCCCAAACAACTTCAAGAAACCACACCCACGCTTCCCCCAGCTCCAACTAAAATGTAAGTTCATCAGACTAAAATCAATCTTTGCTTATCATCCGTATATTCTTATTCTTACTCTTATTCTTATACATCATGACGCAGTCATCCAGCCGTAGAAGACGCTGCTGCCCTGTTGATGATGGCACAGACAGCAACCTATGTTCCTAAAACAGATCCAGGGATGCCATCATTCAGCCTTGGATTGACTGATTCAAGCCAAGAGGGGGCGTCAACGCAGGAGACAGAAAGGGAAAAATCTCCAGAAACTGCAAATTTGCTAGAACAATTAGACAATTTGGTCCAAAAATTAGCAAGCAGTGCGGCGAAGGGAAAAAACGAAAGTCCACAAATTCAGAGGGAGACTGGGGGAGAAAGTTCTGCAAAGTTTGAAACTCCTAGGGGAATAAATCAAATTCCAGATGATATGAAACAAAAGTGCTACATCTGGGGGACGAGACTGAAGGAAGACACAGATGGCAATACTAACGAGTATGAGGAGATGTGCACTCTGATTGGCCAAGGAAAATACATTTTGATGAGAATGCACCTTGCATCCCTCCAGGCAAAAAGTGACATAGAATCTCAGGTAATATTAGAATAACATTAATGTTTTTACACCAAAGTAAACTGCAATGTTTATTAATGTAAAATTGATTTCGGCATATATTTCTAGATTGTATCTGCCATCTGCCTCATCCTCAACCAGAAAAATGAAAAGAGGTTTCAGGAACAAATATACTGTCTCCCCCCCGATATTGTGGTAACTGTTACTTCTACGAACTTTGGGTGTATTTTCTGTATTGATTTGGGTGTATTTTTTAGGTTCGATTGGGTGTAAGTTGTGTATTTTCAGTATTTCATTTCTTGTTTCGCAATTCTTGCAGAGCATGGCACTTTCGGATCACCCAAAGGGGGAATTCATATCACCGAAAACGAAAAAGGAATTCAGGATGGAAGCCTACCCGAGTTTCATTCCCTTCATAGATAGAAAAAAATTAACTTCGCATCCATATGTAAGTTTTCGTTTGCTAAATTTGTTAGTACCCTTATTTACTTATATGCCAAATAAAATAACACACTGTTGAAATGTGGCAATCCTTCAGATTTTTGCTCCTGTTTGCCACTCGGGGTATTGGTGGTTATGACTGATAAATACAACAAAGTGGAAATGTCAAATACTTGACCCGCTACACAAAAAAGCTCCAAGCGATGAGAGAAAGGACATTAATAAATTCACTGTAAGTTGCCTCTGTCTTCTTTACTTTAATAGATAGGTCTATTTCGTTAGTTGTGTTGGGTGTATATTGTCCATTCAGTTGGGTGTATCTTGTCCATTCATTCGGGTGTATTACTGATTTGTTTTGGTATTTAAGGGATATGTATTTTCAAGATTGATAACATATGCCGGCGGGGAACCTCTGGCGAAAGGGGAGAACGAGAAGAAAATTAAAGCATCATATGTTAAAATATCAGGCCAAAAAACAAGGTATAATTTTGTGACTCTGAACATTAAACTTTCCTAAATGAGATTTGTAATTTATTTTCTTCGTTTTCAGCTATGATTGCACTATCTACGTTATGAAGTGGCTTGAGTTAATTGAGTCGGAAAACATCAAAAAGGGGAAGTATGAATGGGATAATTGGCCACAGGTAACTGTCTTTAGAACTATATAACTCTGTATTACTTTACTGAATTAAGATTGCTGTTTAAACAGAATATGCTTTTTAATTGTAGGAGGAGGTGGACCACTATAGAGTGGAGTATGCTTCCCGGATACTATTCAGTGAGATGAATAAACAGAGAGATCGGGCAATTAGAGAGAGTAGTGCTATAAGGCTGTTGAAGCCATCCTCTGTATTATTGAGTCCATTTTGTCAGATTAATTCTGCTGATATAGAAACTGGGTAATCCAACTGCTGGGTAGTTTGTAAATTGAACAAATGATGTAAATATTTCCCATTTATCAACAACTTCTATTCCATGTATATTTTTTCCCATAGTTAAACTATCTGTGTTGGTAAACTGTCTGTGATGTATTCAAAAGCTGTATTACAGGTGCTAAAATATGAAGCAAAAAATAAGGCATATATAAACGCAAATTATAAACTGTTACACCCAACGCAAGTCTAATAATACACCCAAGATTGCATAAAATATACACCCAACTGTCTGTGCTGTATTCAAAATGTATGAATTACATGTACTAAAATATGAAGAAAAACATCAAATGAAATATAGACCCATAACCTGCGAATTTTTACAGCTTTTGTTCTATATGTATCTATATATGTGTCTATATGTAAATTGTGAATTAACAAAAATACACCCAAAAGAACAGTGCTTTTACACCCATATTCTATAAAACTATACACCCAAAGAGTTATCCCCTGCTGCTGGTACCCTGAACTGATAATTCATAACGTGTCCTTGATATTGGCTGGAATTTGAATGCGCCGCTGATGCAGCATCAAACAGGTTTATCTGAATATAACACTCACACATTAGCTAAACTATTAACGAGAAAAATAAACTCAATCGCCACAAATTTAAAGAACATTACTTTTACCTCGCTTAAAACTTTCGTCTTCTTCTTCTTTGTGGCATTTGCAATCTGTTTCTCCAGCTTTGAACCTAGCCTGTTTTTTGGACGTCCTCTTGTTCGAATCCTTGGCGGGCTTTGAAGCTCGTTAACGGATTCCAAGTTGGCGTCTTCGTGGGATAAAGAATATGTCCCCTTCCTTTTGGCTTTTAATGCTTCCATCTCGGCCATGACGTTATCGTACGCACGGTGCAGAATTGCAGTCAGCTCCTCCGATTCGGAGGCAAATTTGCAAATATTTTGCGAACGAAAAACCAGTTGCTCGAACCTCTTGCTTCTTGGCTCCATTATTGGCTCGTCGTGGCTGCTCTTGATGTGTGTGTGTCGCCTCTTTACCTTCTTGCTCCATCGTTCCAGTATATATCTAGGGGACACTTGGCTTACTTGTTCGAAGCTTAACACGCTTAGTGCGTGACGGCACAGTATCCCTCTCGACTCGAATAATAAACATTGGCATTTTACCTCGGCTGCAACTGAGTCGTAGGTAACCGCAAACTTGTTGAATATTGAGCTGGAAACTTGTTCTCCGACTTCGTATATTGAATAGCCTAGAGCGGAATTCTTTAATCTGGTGATGCAATTCGCCTTTCCTCTGAATTGCGCTTGAACTTCCCTAAACTTTGCGTGAGTGTACGCATCTTGAAACTGAGCTTCAATGGAGGATTTGGTTGCACACGGTATGACCGTATGAAAATTTGCAGCATCTGATTCTCTCTCTGCTTGCTCCCTGCTTCCGAGACAATTATCGTATTGTTTGACGAACTGAATAAGCGAGCTGTTCCGGGTGATGTACTTGTTAAAAAATGAATGCATGCTCTCGCTCCTTTGTGTGCTTCTCATCCCTGCCCAGAAGTGGTGATCCAGATAGATAGGAACCCATATGTGACGGTCTTCGTACAGATCTGCATAATACACCCAAACACAGACTGTAAAATACACCCGAGCGAACATACAATTTACACCTCTGCTGCAGATTTTAAAAACACATTACCTGAAAGCCACTTGTTGTCCGCAAGACCAAAATTCAGCAGGAAATCGTTCCAATTCCTATCGAATGAGTCTTTGCTATGAGAGTTCCAAACAACATGGCTCATTTCTTGTTTGATATCGGCATGTCCCTTGTACCCGTTTAATTTGCTTGGAATCTTCTTCATGATGTGCCAAATACACCAGCGGTGAACTGTTGTTGGCATACAGGCCTCTAAAGCCCTTTTCATTGATGCGCACTGATCGGTGAGAAACCCTTTCCGAGCGTTTCCTCCCATGCAACGAAGCCAGCATTGAAATAACCATTTGAATGATTCAATTTCTTCGTTCTTCATCAAAGAGCATCCGAGAAGTGTTGACTGACCGTGGTGATTCACCCCGACAAAAGAACCACAGACCAAATTATACCCGAAACAAATTACCATGGTCCAGAATGCAAAATCATTAGATACACCCCAACAAATGCTTAGAATACACCCAATGAAAACAGCCAATATACACCTCTGCTACGGATTCGTAAAAATAAATTAATTTAGCATCATAAACAGGGACAGTTTGTTACCTGTTTGTATTGTAGGTGGTGTCGAATGAAATGACGTCTCCGAAATACTCAAAAGCGGCTCTGCTTCTTGCATCGGCCCAAAAAACCAGCTTAATCGATTGATCCTCCTCGAGTTCGAGCTCAAAAAAGAAATTCGGATTCTTCTCTTTCATTCTTAAGAAATATTTTCCGAATTCCTTTGCATCTTCTTGTTCAGAAACATTCCGCACTTCCCTGGTAATGTAATTCCTCACGTCCTTTTCGATAAAATTTAACTCGCGGTGACCCCCGGCAACCGCAACAAATGATTGGTAGGTTTTGCTTGGTCTGATACCGGCCTCCTCGTTATTCTCTATCGTACGATGAATGGACATGCTTAGTTCCCTGTGCTGTTTGAGCATCTCTGCTTTGCTTGGACAGTAGGGGTGTGAATGATCCAGCACAACCTTTGAAATGATCCAAGCACCGACATCCTTCAATGTGTGTATATAAATTCTTGCAGGACAGTTTAAACCGGCTGTCGGATTGGTCTTCTCGGTCGGAGATATTTTAGATTTCCATTTTCCCTCTCTGCTACATGTAATCAGTTGATTCTTAATCTCGTTTTCCTTCCTATTTGTGCACCGAACTCTTGTAGAGAAACCTGCAGCCTTGGCGTAGTTCCTGTAAAATTTTTCAGCATCTTCAAGGGTGGTAAAGGTCTTTCCGACCTTCGGAACAAGCTCGTCATCAACAACCGAGAGAGGCTGCACAATACACCGTGTCAGAACTGTGAACACACCCATAGATATGATTCAAATACACCCAATCATGTCTAATAAGATACACCCGAACCGCAACAACTCAACTACAGAATGACCTTTAAAGCCATAAACTGTAAATACACAGGCTGCAGAATACACCATGTCAAAAACTAAAAACACACCCAATCATGTCTAATATAATACACCTGAACAACAACAACTCAATTAAAATAACAAAAAATTAGTAAAGTGTAGATACACCCACACTTCTAGCTAAAATACACCCAAAGAAGAATTGATCTACACCCGAGCTTCTGCTATAAATTCCAGGTAATTAATCACAACTAATATATTGAATCGACAGATTCATGTTAACGTGTTACTTTCACAGTCAATGTTCCGCAATTTTTCAACTACACAATGCTATACAAATTACTGAAAGAAAATTCATACTAATCCTATGTAAATCAAACCTCAGGAACTTCGTTAGATTCAAATTCATAATCCACTTCGTCTGGATTCAGCTGACAATCTTCATTTGAATGATTCATTATCTTCAAAACGAGTTCAAACTTTGATTTCAGAAAACAACAAATCAAAATAGAAAACGAAGCTCGAGTTGCAGAGAGAGAAAAAGGTAAGGTAAACGAAGAACATACCAGTGAGAAAAGGAGAGGAAAAGAATGATGGAGAAGAAGGAGGGAAGACGCGCGAGAAGAAGAACAACCAAATCTCAAAATATCGAAAACAAAGAAGGAAACAAATATTTTAAATTTGGTAGTTAGATATACGCGGGATGTTATATAGCGCGTGTAATCAACGTACGTGGAGCAGCGCATATTTTGATTTTATTGTTTAATGAACTTGTAAAGCATACAAGCCCTAATGGCTTGTATGCAGAGCTTTTCCCATTTTTTAAATCTTAATATTAAGATAACTATCTGCACACCTAATAAATTGAATATCTAGCTATTATTAATTGTACATGAATAAATTAAATAAAAAAATAATCATTCAATAAAAAATAATTAACATAATCACCTGTATATCTATTAAATTTAATATCTAACATATTCATTGTTCACTTTACTTAATATTCTAAGTCTATACTTTTCAAATTAAAAAAAGAGCGTAGATTGAGCTTGAGGAAGGGACATCGACAATGCTACAGCAACTAAAACATGTAACCAAACGCAGATCTCTCTTCTCTTCTTTCCTCATTCACAACAACCACCCTTCTTCCTTTTCTTCTTCTTCATCATCTTCCTCTTCTCATAACTCCCACACCGTCTTAAGAAAAATAAACCAAAACGACGTCGCATCTTCCATCAAGGACTGGTTCAAGACGCTTGACTCACTCATCACCCGAATCTTTCAGATTCTCTCTTCGAAGGACTCCTCCTCCTATAACGACAACGCCGCCGTCGATGCCTCTCTCTCCGCCCTAAAACTCCCCCGTCTCGACGAGTCCTTCGTCCTCACCGTACTCCACCATGGCACCGCCGCCGCACACGTCTACCCCTGTCTCCGCTTCTTCCATTGGGTCGGCCGCCAGCCCGACTTCCACCACACTCGTGGCACCTTCTCCGCCATCTCCCGAATCCTTGCTCGCGCCCCATCAGTGGAAGACCTCGACGAATTCCTCCCATCTTTCCGCCGCCGTGGTCCCGCTTTGTGGGGGAGTAATAGATTTTATCATGCTATTAGGTTGGTTAGGGAGTTTGGGAATTCAGGACTGGTGCCGTTGGATCATACTTATGAGGTTTGTATAATGGACCTTGTGCAGGGTGGCCGGTTGAATGAGGCCTTGGAGTTTTACAGACAGAAGAAAGAAGATGAAGGGTACATTCCTGGTTTGGGGAGTTACAACATGTTGATTTATAGGCTCTTGAGGGAGAACAGACTCATCGAGGTGTATGATTTGTTTACAGACATGTCTGAGACTGATGTTCCACCGAATACGGCTACCATGAATGCTGTGCTGTGCTTCTTTTGCAAGGTGGGGATGGCGGATGTCGCTCTTGATCTGTTCAAGTCGAGGTCAGAGTTTATGCTGTCACCAAATCATATGGCTTATAAGCACTTGATACTTGCTTTGTGTTGGGACGGAAACGCCAAGGAAGCATTCAGTGTGTTGAAGAGCTCGATCGATCACCATTTTATTCCAGATGCACCGACCTTTACTAGGCTTGCTAATGTTCTGTGTAGAGAGTGCATGATTGATGAGATGAAAGAGTTGCTCCATCTTGCCTTGGAATGGAAAATTATGCCTAATGCTTCCACGTATGACAACTTTATAACGGCACTGTGCCGGGCGGGAAGAGTGGAAGAGAGTTATTTGATACATGGGGAACTTAAAGGTGTGTCTTCTAGCAGGGCCTATGCAAATATGATCAAGGGTTTTAAAGAGTTGAATAGGGGAGATATTGCTGCTCGTCTTCTCGTTGAAATGAAGGAGAAGGGTCATGAAGTGACACCGGCTCTATGTAGAGTTGTTGTTTGTTGTTTACTTCAGATGGACAATTCAAGGTCTCGGTTTTTCAGTTTGTTTGAGATGCTGTCCCATAATGATCGTCAACATTATATTTATGATTGTTTCATTGATGCGGCTGGGCATGCCAAGCAGGCTGAGTTGGCTTGGAAAGTGTTTGAGTTGATGCAGAGGAATGGCATTCAGCCTACTTCATCTTCTCTAATTCTTATGTTGAAAGCTTATTTGGAAAGTGGAAGGACTTATGATGCGCTTAACTTCTTTAATAATGTTTGGTCCCGTGGATTGGCTACTAGAAAGTTATATAATTGCTTGGTTGTTTCTCTCTGCAAAAGCAAGAATCCTGAACCTGCGTATCTGCTCTTACAACAAATGTTAAGAGACGGTTTTCATCCAAGCATTGAATGCTATGAGAATCTTGTACTGGAGCTTTGTTCATCGAAAAGATATCATGAGGCAGTGAATCTTGTTAATGTGTATGAGAAAATGGGACATCGATTAACCTCTTCTCTCGGTAACATACTTCTTTCTCAATCTATGTCTTCACTGGAAGTTTACAATGCCTGTGTTCGTTTAAGAGGAGTGAAAGAGGAGGGAAAAACTGATTGGTCAATGCTTAGCTTTGTGGTTGGTGCATTTTATGATCATCATAGAGTTAGCCATGTTGAGGACTTGGAGAAACTAATAGCAAAGTGCTTTCCACTTGACATTTACACTTACAATTTGTTGTTGAGAAAAGCATGTAAGAGTGATATGGGGCAGGCTTGTGAGTTGTTTGAAAGGATGCGTCGAAGGGGCTTTGAGCCCAACCGATGGACTTATACCATCCTGGTTTATGGTTTCAAAAGGCATGGGACGAGAGACGAGGCTGAGAGGTGGTTTCAAGAAAGTAAAAGGATATTATCCAACAGAGAAACCAGAATGCTCATTTTAAGGAACAATTGATCAGTATGCGTTAGATATGCATTGGATTTAGTTTTTTTTTTGCAAGTTTGATGTATTGCATCTTAACCTCATTTGATGGTAATAGTCATTGCCCAAGAAATAAAAAATCAAATATGATACAAAGTTGAAGCTTCAGATAGGGGATTGCTGTTCCCTCATTAATCTGCAACATCTTCATTGCATCCTTATTTGAGCATAAGCTATATTGGTTTATCTTCATTTGACAATAATTCTCTCTTCTACTGGCTCTTATTTTGGTTTGTAGAAGAATTAATCTGTCCTTTTTACCTTGGTTTCTTTAATGATTGTGTCCTTGACTCCCTTCCTTATTTAGAATTTGCACTTGAAGTCATCAAAGGTTTCCTCATATTTCATCAAATGATTAGCCTCAAAATTTTCAAAAACAGGATTCAAGTATGTTGATCTCTGGGTGGCCTCTTTTATTCTTTTCATGAACATATTTGCTAGCTCCAAACTAGTAAATTACTATGAGAGCTTAGTATCTATATTTGTCAGGGATTATACAAGTTTATACTCTCCTTAGAACTCATTTTGCTAGAAACTTGCTACTTAGAAATACAGATTGAAAGCCAATGTTGTAAGAGTAGTTTGGGAGAGCTTTTTGTATAAGGTCTACTGCTTAGTGCAAAAAGAATCTGATTGAAAACTCAACAAACTGATATTGTTGAAAGAAACTGAGAGACGAGAGGAAAAAGAAAGGAGGAAGAAGAAAATGCAGGGTGGAGGATGAATATAGAGTCCAGCAGTTGATGGGGAGGCGTTACTTGAGAGGTGTTTCAAAATTTCAAATTGGAGAAAATGAAACACACTGGATTTTGCAAAACGTTGAACTATTGCATCTTTTTCTCTGGTGTTTGCACTGCCAAAATTAATGGAGTCATGGTTCAAAGGATCCAAGCTTCATATATTTGTCAAGAGAACGCGTAGCGGTTTATGGAACGCGTGTCAAGAGAAACCGCTACACTATGAAGCATTTTCTGAAGGAACTCATGAACCTTCTATAGAGGTACTCAGCTTGTTCAATTTTGACCCTTGAAATTTTAATGTTGGATGAGATTTGGAGATAGTAGTGGTTCGTATGATTGACTAAATATTGAGAGCCTCCTACACTTGGTGTAAGTGAACTTTTCCATGAAAATCCTTTTTAGGCAATGTTGTCTTTCTCTCTGGCCATGTATGCATAGTCAACATCATTAGAATTGAACTATTCTTCTAACCTCATCACTAGACTTGATCCACTCTCTTTTCTTCTATGGTTTGGTGAAACCTTTCTTCTATGTAGATATTAAGATATATCATTTATCCAATTCATAAAGGTAAACTATAAATAGCTAGTTAACATATTTGATGTCATCCACCAAAAAATATATATATTTAGTCTCTCTTATCCAAACAGCGATGTTTTATTGTGCTCGTCACCGATATTATATATTAAGATTATTTTTTTTGTCCATGATATTTATTAAAGACTCGTTAGTGGATTATTCCATGCACCAGACAAAATTCCAATTTTCGATATGAATTCCAACTTTCGATATTTGTTTAAGCAGACGGATGAGTAAGTATATGTTTAGACTGTAGTTGGTCAAACTGGAATTTGAATAAAAGTGATTTTATAAAATTGATTTTGAGTAGAAGTAAATTTGTGTCAACATGATTTATGTTTGGTAATTTTATACTAAAATTGATTTTGATAAAATAAATATTGTTTGAATAATATTAGTTAAAATCATTTTTAGATAAATAATTACTAAAAAGGATATGGCATTAAATTATAATGTTATTTTTTTATATATATTTAATTTTCTAATATATTTTTTTTATATGTTTTTATATAGTATATTTTTAGTATTTTTAGTACTCTTGTTTAGTATGCTATAATTTTTTACTATTATTATTATTATTTATGGTTAACTTTTTGTTTAATTTATTTTACTTAATAGAATCAATAAATTATATTATAAAAAAATAATAATAAATATAATGCACAAAAATTTCCATTATAAAAATATATAATGTCAAATAAAAAATTAATAAAAATATAAATAATAAATAATAGAAAAAAAGAACTCATGTAAAAAAATAAGAATTCTATAAATAATACAAGAATATGTATAAAGGATAAAGTTGGTAAAAGAAAAATAAAAGTTAAATGTCAATGGCTAAAAGCCAGTTAAAACAAAACACTGTTACTAAAAATCAAACTCAAAAAATAATATTTAAACAATCTAAGTAACTATAACTCGTAAGTTTGTATTTGGTTTTATGATTTTGTTTAAGGTATTATACTATGTTTTATGTTTTAATTTTGTTGATTATATATATATATTTAACAATGAATTCTTTGTTACCCATCATTTTAAATGATGTGTTTAAATAATGTTTTGATTTTGATTTTTTATTTAACACCGAATTCAACCAGTCTTCACCATAAAATACTTTATTATACTATGAAAATTTTTAAGGTATTCCACCAACAACAAAATTATTATAGCTAAAAACATATACTACACATTCCCACCAACACCACTCCCCATTAACATGCTTAATTCATCACCTTAATATGTTTTCTTCTCTTTTCCTAACTCCATTGATTTATAAGTACCTTAACATGCTTCCAACTACTATTAAACTTGAGCATTATATTTCCAACAATCTTTATATTTTTATTATGTCAAATAATCTAAATAAATAGTAAGGAATAATCTACTTCATTTATTTTTATATAACTCCTCTAACATTTTGTAGTATTCAATTCTCAAACTAAATATTAATATTATTAGCACTCGCTTATTGCACACATTCCCAATTTAAGAGCATCCATGGTATCGTTTTTCATTTTTGACTCAAAGTATACTTTTCTTCTTCCATTTTATATGCACAAAAAAATGTTTTATTAATTTCTTTTAAATATTCAATTGCCTCATAGGATAATATTTGAAAGCTAATTATTAACCGAATTTTTTAAATATTATTATTTATTTATTGAAAAAAATAGACAATCATCGGTCCATGTATCTAAAATATATTTTAGAAGATATTAATTGAAAGTTGATAATTTGAAGATGAAAAATAATCTAAAAAATAATTTGAAATTTATGAATATGAACAACCTTTGATTATTTCAAAATCATAATTATCATGTTAAACTAACCTCAATATTAAATATCAAATAATGCAAAATATAATTTCATACCCACTTTAATAACTTTACCATATATACAATAATGTTTCTCATAAAAATAAATTATTTTAAAACTATTTTTTGTTGTTAAACCATCCAAATATAAAGTAATAATTTTGATATAAATTAGCTTATATATAAAAAGTAAAGTAATTACGTATATATAATTATTAAAATGAGTTTAACTTTTTCATTCATTTCCCTTTTTGAATACATTTGAGAATTAATTTCTTTTACTAATTTTTGTATGAGTTGCTGCATGCAGCAGGCGGGATTCGAATCTCTAACACTTGCTTAAGCGGACTAGTGAGCTAACCACTAGACCAACCCAACTTGGTTAAGTCAAATATGTTTTATTAATGTAGTATACACTTTCTTTTTTTAATTTGGAAAATGGGTACAAAAATTTTTCAAGGAGTGGACCAAAACGCAAAATTCCAAAAAAGTGGCCCATTTATATTTTTATACAGTGTACAAAAGTAGAGAGAGAGGGGTTTTAGCTAAGCCCAAATACGTGGGCTCTTACCGCTCTTTTCTCTCAACCGGAGAGCACCTTAGTTCTAAGGTTACTCCAATAGGGAGTAATTTCTTGGAAAAAACTTCCATTATACTAAACCAATATCTAACCCACACTATCTCACCAAAATCGATCGTCTCATCTTCAAGATTTCAAACCAACAGACAAGAGATGGAGGGCCCTGGCCATGAGACTGGTTATAAGCAAGAAGCAACGAAATCGCAGCATAGGGCTAACTTTGGAGCGGGATCTATAGAAGGAAAAACCATCACTATTAGATGCAGGGATCACAACCTTTTTAAGCCAGACTGTATAAATTTAGTTGGAAAAATTATAGCAGAAAAAAATTTCAGTTTTAGTGCAAGAAAAAATGCAATTATGGGGATGTAAGTTTTTTAGTTGTAATTGTACTTAGTATATATATATATATATTAGTGACGGATCCAGAAAATTTTAATAGTGGGACAAAATATATATAATATAATAATAATTTTTATAATAAAAATATTATGTATACATAAAAATTAACTATTAAAATATTCATTAATCATTATATATTTGTATATAAATACATGTATTATTTAATTTATTTTTAATGTGTATTTTTTATTTCAATATGTATATAAGTGGTTATTTTCTATATATATAATATGATTAGTCTTTAAAATATTTAATTTACAAATTAAAATATTAAAATAATAATTTAAATAATAACACATAATTTAAAATTTTATTATTTAGATTTTATATTTTAAAAAAATTGAGTAATCTTTTTTTTTAACAATACAATCGAAATATTTCTCTTTTTATATAAAATAATACTACACATTTAAGTATTTTTTTTGTTAAATAAGTCCAACTAAATTAATCTAAGATAACAAAAATCAATTATGATTAGCATTATTCTAAGTCTTATTGTTTAACTTGGTTAGACTTAGTTTATAAAAAAACTTGAATGTGTAGTATTACTCTTATATATATATGTGTGTGTGTAAATGCTTATTTAGAAATTTATTTCTCATATAATTAGAAGCCAACTCTTATTGAAATTCATAGTTGAAAAAGTTCTTTCAATTAATGCAGTTATTACAAAAAAAAATTAAAACTAATATAAAAAAAGATAAATAATACTTTTTTAAGTCGATTTCTAAAAAAAAACATAAATTTTATTTAAATTAATAATTGATCATTCTAATGACATCTAATATAAAATTTTAAAATTGGTTATGAAGTATCAAAAATTGAATAAAAAATTATTGTAGGGTCAAATTTAATAATTTAGTGGGGACAAATAAATATTATTATCATATATTACTCAAAAAAATTTCAAATTGTAGTGAGAACACATAAATCCGTCCCTATATATATATATATATATATATATATATGATCTGTTTTTTATTTTTTTACTTTATCAAAGTTAGCTTTCATATTTGTTCTTAGTTTAATTACATCAAAACTTTGAAACTAATATATAAACTTTTTTGTGGATTTAATTTTATCATGTTTATGTTCTAATCTTTTTAATTGATTTTTGTAACATCTAAGACCATATTAATGTAGTTAAGTTGCTAATGTATCTTTTTAATATTTTTTTTGTCTATACTTCCTTCTATTTTACTATTTTTATATAGAGTGACTTCTAATCTAGTTCTAAATTTTGGATTACTTGTAGTTTTATAGTTTTTTTTGTGAATTTTACTATTTATCCTGTACTAGTTTTTTAAATAGTAGTTGTCTTATTTAAAGGACAAAACTCTTTTTTAAAATCTTGAAAGTAATTTTTGAACCAATTAAAAAGTATAAATTGATTTTATTTTCTAGTAAGTATCTATACAATTCTTTTCTTATTTCTATGGTTTCTTTTTTAGAATATATAGTAAAATATCATTTTCTTAGTCTTGTATTATATTATGTATTAGAATTTTTACTAATCCAATTTTTATCAATCTCAAAAAGTTTTTCTTATATTATGATTCTTAAGATTTGAGAGGTAGTGGGTGACTAATTAATTTCTTTTCAAAGGAGTTGCTATATTTGGTCTAATATTATTTAATTTATCTTTATAACTTCCTTGTTTATAACAAAATTATCTATAAAGTGCCTAGGACTAATTTCTTCTTTATTCCAGTAATCCGGTATTCTAATTGATTGTGATATATTCATTCTTAATCTAATGTTTGGACATTTTCTAATAATTTTTTCTGATATCTACGTTTTCTATTTTTTCCTCCACTACTACATCCTTTAAAATCTATTATTGCGGGATATTTTTTATTAGTTTTTTATGTTGAAGTTTTTTAGATGTTTGAACAAAAGATCTTCGTAAATTAGCGTGAATAATAATAGTTTCATCTTTTGACGATTCTCTTTTGACCCTAAAATTATAGTTTACTCTTATAATTTTATAATATATTATATAAATTATTTTAAAAGGATCATATTTTTATCAATATTGTCTTTGGGTGTCTTAATATATAATTTAAAAGTTTAAGAGGTATATTCATTTTTAAGACTCATAAAAAATTTGGATAACAGTTAAAAATAATGGATCATCATGACAATTACTTTTTACAATAGCGATAAGCGAATCTCTAAATTTTTTGAATTTTATATCTCGTAAAATCATTAAAATAGGGATATTGATTCTTAGTCTAAAGTTAGGCTTGGCAACTACTTAAAAAAGTCCTATGTGAATAAAATTATAACTTTTTTTTGTATTCCCTTAAGTTTAGTTCTTTTAAGATGTTTATAATATGGTTATTACTAATTATTGGGTAGCTATATTCTAACATATGTATTTTATTAATTATTTGTTCTCAAAACGCTTGTCTTTTGTAAATTTTATTTTTACTTATAAAGAGTATAGACAAATTGTGAAACTTTTCTTCTAACTTTACTACTTATAGTATTTTAGGTTTTTATTCCTCTTTTCTCTCTCACGGTGAGACTCTCACTCTTTCAATGAAATTAGAAATGTTTGGAGCTTAGGTAAGTGTGGGGGAAAACTTTAATAATTGGGATTGGGCTCAATTTGGGTCTAGTTAAATCGTTTTAGCCAATTAGTCTAATTTTAGGCAAAAAATTTTAAGATTAGCGTTATAATTTATATTCTAAATACTTTTACTTTTCCAAATTATAAAATTTAATTTTTTAATCTCTTTGAGTAATAATTAATTTATTAGTTAATTATTTATTAATTAACCGAAATTTACAAGTATATGAGCAGAATGAATTATTTGGATTAAAAAATTATTTAGATGAGTTTATAAGAAAGCTAAGAGTTGACCGTGAGAGATCTTCCCGTGGTATGTCGTACGAACAATTATCGTCCTTAACAAAGTAATCATTCTCATGTAAGAGATTAAGTCTCAATTGGTGTGTGAAATATTTTTCTTAGTAACTAGTTGTAAATATGCTCTCCAAATTGGGTCGAGTATAGATTAAATGATTGATTTTTTATGATATTTTTCGATCTAATAGACTAAAAATTAACCCGTTATAAACTAAAATTCTATTTAAAAATTTATCATTAATCAATAAATTATTGTATACACAAAATAAAATTCAAATTTTTAATACTTAATTAAACAAATTAATAAACTAATAACCAAACCACTTAAAATTAATTAAGAATCAAAATTATATCAGACCAAATCATATTTGATAATTTATTGCGATCCAAAATAAGTCCAAAGCATCTCCTCACTCCTTACCAAGTCTCTTTTGGGCAGATTACAGAGATTGGATAATATAATGAGTGGATTTTGGACTAATCCACACACTTGTTGTGATAGAAACAAATTAAATGCCATTTATGAGATTGGGCGGTTAACTATTCCCATATTGAAGGAATGGTCTTTCAAGGCAAATAGAGAGTTAATGAAAGGTTGAATGGTTAAATATTTATATGTATAAATAGAAGATGAATCCTCTCGTAACATACACACAGCAATAATAAAACTAATATATTCTCTCTCTCTCTTTCTTACTATAAAGCACTTATTTATTTTTCTCTTACTACACACAACCAAATAATAAGAAATCGATTCCTTTTTATGTTGCAATCAAATACCCTTCTCCTTATATTACTATTACAATTCTTTCTCTTCTTTTATTTTATAAGTATTTTAAATTCTATTTTCTATTACTCTTTACATGTAATATTAATAGCAATATTAACCATCTTTATTATATTGAGATAGTAACAATAAACAAATGTGATTCTCTCTCTCTTTATTTTTAATACTCATTTCTATCTTTGTATATATATATACATTACAACATATAATATTATTATATATATATAAATTATTATTGAGCTAATTATTTTAATACTAGAGTCTTCTATTTATACATCTTTATTTCATATATCTTTATTTTACAACACGTTATCAGCACGAGACTCTGATCAAATCTTTAGGAAGACTCAGGTAACAAATTTTTCATTATGTCGAAACTCTCTTATCTTGAATTCAATGCTCTTGAAATATCTGGAAACAATTATTTATCATGGATATTAGATGCTGAAATCCATCTTGATTCAATGGATTTTGGAGATACCATTAAGGCTGAAAATAATGCATCCCAGAAGGATAAAGCTAAAGCCATGATTTTTCTCCGTCGTCATCTTGACGAAGGATTGAAAAATGAATATCTTACATTAAAAGATCCTGCAGATCTTTGGAAAGACCTTGAAGAAAGGTATAATCATTAGAAAATGGTGATAATTCCTCAGGCCCGATATGAATGGACGCATTTGCGTTTACAAGATTTTAAATCTATAAATGAATATAATTCTGCAATGTTTCGAATCACCTCACGAATGAAATTGTGTGGGGAAAAAATAACTGATCATGATATGTTGGAGAAAACTTTCTCAACCTTCCATGCCTCGAATGTGCTCCTGCAGCAGTAGTATCGAGAGAAAGGGTTTAAAAAATATTATGAGTTAATTTCTTGCCTTCTTGTTGCCGAACGCAACAATGAGTTGTTATTGAAAAATCATGAAGTGCGCCCAGCTGGTGCCGCCCCATTTCCTGAAGTAAATACGGCAAATCATTACCCCAGAAAAGGTAAATGGAAGCTTTTAATAACAAGAAAAATTATGGAAGGAAAAAGAATTATGTTCAAAAGAGAGGATCTCACCAGAAGTGGGATAAAGAAAGGAATATCGGGCATAATAAATCAACCGAGGAGAAATATTTCCGTTGTGGTGGAAAGGGTCATTGGTCTCGTACCTGTCGTACCCCAAGGCACCTAGTCGATCTTTACCAGGCATCTTTGAAAAAGAACGACAAAGGAAAGGAAACAAATTTTGTTTCAAATGAGGCTGAAAACTCCACCACTCATTATGATGTATCTGATTTCTTTGAGGATCCTGAAGGAAATATTGGTCATTTGATCAATGATGGAATAATTTAATATGCGGGATTGTGAAGTATCTATGTAAATAAATAATGTAAAGAACTTATTGTTAAGTTTTATTTTCTATGTATTTAAGTTTCAAATGTGATGTACATAAATAATGAAATATTAATGTTTATGAATTTTGAAATCATTAAATGTGTTATGTTTTAAAATAAAATTTTAGTGTATGACATTATTTTATGTATAGTGTTTCTTAGAAAAATAATTCTGATCAAGTATTCAATTTAACTGTGCATACTACTCATTTTATTATTATTTGTTTTTGAAGAAAATGGCAAGGATATGTAATGAAGATGTATGCCTTGCGGATAGTGCAAGTTCGCACACTATTCTCAAAAGTGATATATATTTTACCCATCTTGTGCCAAAAGAGGAATATGTTAATACTATTATTGGCTCAGGCAATGTGATTGAAGGCTCCGGAAGAGCTATAATTTTGTTTCCTGGAGGAACAAAATTTATAATAAATAATGCACTATTATCTACCAAGTCTCTGAGGAACTTGTTGAGTTTCAAAGATATTCGCCGAAATGGATATCATGTTGAGACAATGAATGAGGAAGATCATGAGTATTTATGTATCACAACTCATGATTCAAATAAGAAAGTTATATTAGAAAAATTACCCTCACTTTCATCTGGGTTGTATTATACCAAGATTAGTGCAATTGAATCACATGCCACTGTAAACCAGAAGTTTACTAGCCCAAATGAATTCATAACTTGGCACGACCGATTGGGTCATCCGGGAACAACCATGATGAGGAGAATTATTGAAAACTCTCATGGACATTCACTAAAGAACCAGAAGATTCTTAAAACTGGTGAATTTTGTTGTGCTGCATGTTCTCAGGGAAAGTTAATTTTAAAGCCATCACCAGTAAAGATTGGATTTGAGTTCCCTGAATTCCTAGAAAGGATTCAAGGTGATATATGTGAACCTATTCATCCACCATGTGGATCTTTTAGATATTTTATGGTCCTGATAGACGCATCTTCGAGATGGTCACATGTGTGCTTATTATCCTCTCGCAACCTGGCGTTTGTGAGATTACTGGCTCAAATTATTCGATTAAAAGCACAATTTCCAGAAAATCCAATCAAAGCAATTCGTCTTGATAATGCTGGTGAATTTACTTCCCAAGCTTTTGATGCTTATTGTATGGCTAATGGAATAAGTGTTGAACATCCAATAGCTTATGTTCACACACAAAATGGGTTAGCAGAGTCACTTATTAAACGACTCCAATTAATTGCTAGACCCTTACTTATGAGAACAAATCTCCCAACCTCGGTTTGGGGGCATGCTGTTTTACATGCCGCAGCACTTATTCGTTTGAGGCCAAAGAGTTATCATCAGTTCTCTCCTATGCAATTAGCTTTTGGCCAGCGGCCAAATGTTTTCCATTTAAGAATATTTGGGTGTGCGATATATGTTCCCATTGCACCACCTAATCGCACCAAAATGGGACCCCAAAGAAAATTGGGAATATATGTTGGAGATGATTCTCCCTCTATAGTGAGGTATCTTGAGATACAAACTGGAGATGTATTTAAAGCCCGGTTTGCGGATTGTCATTTTGATGAATCAAAATTTCCAACATTAGGGGGAGAGAATAAGCTTCCTGAAAAGGAATTTAACTGGAATGCATCATCGTTGATGCATTTAGATCCTCGATCAGGGCAATGTGAACTGGAAGTTCAAAAGATTATACATTTGCAAAGAGTAACAAATGAATTGCCTGATGCATTTTCCGATACAAAGAGGATTACCAAATCTTATATACCAGCGGAAAATGCCCCCATTCGAATTAATGTCCCAGTAGGACATGTAGCCACTGAAGCAAATTCACGCCAGAAGCGTGGCAGGCCTGTTGGTTCCAAAGACAAAAATTCTCGAAAGAGAAAAGAGGTAAATAATATTCCTATTGAAAAAGACATAGTAGAGACACCTGCAGTTGTCCAAAATTCTGATATAATGTTAACGCCAGAAGACGTTCAGGTACCTGAAAATTGTGAAAATGACGAGATCTCAATAAATTATGTCTTTACAGGAGAGAAATGGGACCGAAATAAGACAATTGTCAATGAAATATTTGCATATAATGTGGCATTGAATATCATGCATGAAAATAAAGATCTTGAGCCAAGATCAGTTGAAGAATGTCGACAAAGAAATGATTGGCCAAAATGGGAAGCAGCCATGAAGGCTGAATTAGACTCACTCGCAAAACGTGAAGTCTTTGGACCTGAAGTCCGTACACATGCAGATGTAAAACCTGTTGGATACAAATGGGTATTTATGAGAAAACGAAATGAGAAAAATGAAGTCGTGCGCTACAAAGCCCGACTTGTGGCACAAGGTTTTTCACAAAGGCCCGGTATAGATTATGAAGAAACGTATTCCCCTGTAGTGGATGCGATAACTTTGCGTTATTTGGTCAGCTTATCTGCATATCATAAACTGCATATGCATTTAATGGATGTGGTAACAGCCTATTTATACGGCTCATTAGATCGGGATATCTATATGAAAGTCCCTGAAGGATTAAAGATATCTAAACCATCCAATGAATATTCGCAAGGGTTATACTCAGTTAAATTGCAAAGATCTTTATATGGTCTAAAGCAATCTGGACGATTGTGGTATAATCGTCTTACTGAGTATCTGGCCAAAAATGGATTTAAGAATGATGATATTTGCCCATGTGTTTTCATAAAGAAAACTACATCTGAGTTCATTATAATTGCGGTGTACGTTGATGATTTAAATATCATTGGGACTCCTGAAGAGATTCCAACAATTATAAAAACTCTAAAAGAAGAGTTTGAGATGAAAGATCTTGGAAAGACTAAATTTTGTCTCGGCCTGCAGATCGAGCATATAAAAGACGGGATCTTTATTCATAAAACAACATACACAGAAAAAATATTGAAGAGATTTTATATGTATAAGTCACATCCATTAAGTACCCCAATGATCGTAAGATCTTTGGATGTGAAAAAGGATCAATTCCGTCCTAAAGAAGAAAATGAGGATATCCTTGGTCCTGAAGTACCATATCTTAGTGCTATTGGGGCACTAATGTATCTTGCTAATAATACGCGACTCGATATATCATTTGCTGTGAATTTACTAGCAAGATATAGTTCCTCTCCAACCAGAAGACATTGGAGTGGAATCAAACAAATTTTTCGATATCTTCATGGGACGGTTGATATGGGATTGCTTTATCCCTATGGATCCAAGTCACAACTAGTTGGCTATGCAGATGCTGGATACTTGTCTGATCCACATAAAGGGAGATCTCAAACAGGATACCTGTTCACATATGGTGGTACAGCTATATCTTGGAGGTCCACGAAACAGACGATTGCTGCAACATCCTCTAATCATGCTGAAATACTGGCGATTCATGAAGCTAGTCGCGAGTGTTTTTGGCTGAGGAGTCTGATTCAATATATTCTGTCATCATGTGGACTGATTGATCATAATATAGCTCCAACCGTCCTGTTTGAAGATAATACAGCATGCATTGCTCAACTTAAGGGTGGATACATCAAAGGTGATAGAACAAAGCATATTTCTCCTAAATTCTTCTTCACTCATGATCTTCAAAATCAAGGGACGATTGATGTCCAACAGATCCGCTCAAGCGACAATCTGGCAGATTTATTTACAAAGTCACTCCCAAAATCCTCCTTTGAAAGATTGGTACATGAGATTGGGATGCGTCGATTTCGAGACATTAAATGATGTCGACAAGATAGGGAGACTGTACTCTTTTTTCCTTGGTCAGGTTTTTTTTCCATTGGGTTTTTCTTGACAAGGTTTTTAATGAGGCAGTCCTTATCACAAAGGATATTGTACTCTTTTTTCCTTCACTAAGGTTTTTTCCCACTGGGTTTTTCTTTAGTAAGGTTTTAACGAGACAATAATCCTAAATGGTCATCCAAGGGGGAGTGTTGTGATAGAAACAAATTGAATGCCCATTTATGAGATTGGGCGGCTAACTATTCCCATACTGAAGGAATGGTCTTTCAAGGCAAATAGAGAGTTAATGAAAGGTTGAATGGTTGAATATTTATATGTATAAATAGAGGATGAATCCTCTCGTAACATACACACAGCAATAATAAAACTAATATATTCCCTCTCTCTCTTTCTTACTATAAAGTACTTATTTACTTTTCTCTTACTACACACAACCAAATAATAAGAAATCGATTCTTTTTTATGTTGTAATCAAATACCCTTCTTCTTATATTACTATTAAAATTCTTTCTCTTCTTTTATTTTATAAGTATTTTAAATTCTATTTTCTATTAATCTTTACATATAATATTAATAGCAATATTAACCATCTTTGTTATATTGAGATAGTAACAATAAACAAATGCGATTCTCTCTCTCTTTATTTTTAATACTCATTTCTATCTTTGTATATATATATATACATTACAACATATAATACTATTATATATATATATATATATATAAATTATTATTGAGCTAATTATTTTAATACTAGAGTCTTCTATTTATACGTCTTTATTTCATATATCTTTATTTTACAACAACACTCAATTTGTCTTTGATTTATCAAATTAAAAAATATTATAAAAAAATAGAAGAATATATTTTTTAAAGGGTTTTGTTCAGTGTTACCGCATCCAAACCGCGCCGTATTCCTTTTTCCTTTTCTTCTTCTTCATCGTCCTCTTCTCATAAGTCATAACTGACACACCGTTTTTAGAAAAATAAACCAAAACGGCGTCGCATCCTCCATCAAGGACTGGTTCAACACGTGCGACCCACTCATCACCCGAATCTTCCAGATTCTCTCTTCGACGGACTCTTTCTCTTATAACGATGCCGCCCTAACACTCCGCCGTCTCGACGAGTCCAAAGATTCCAGCGGCGATCTTTCTCCGTCACCTTCAAATATGTGGTCTCTTCGTGGTCGAGCTTCTCTTCTTCTCAGGTAAACCTAACCCTAATCGTCTCCTTTCTCTTTCTTTCACTCAGCTATAAAAAAAATTATTGCGATTGCAACGTAGTCAATTCTGGTACTTTGGAGTCTTCTAGAAGGGCCTATGATCGTTTTTTGTTGCCGAATACGTTTTACCATTCCGGGCATGCCTCCCTGAAATCCGCTGTGAGTAGGCGCGAACTTTCTTCGCAAGGTGATGCCAATTGCATGATAGATCAGGATGGTTTAGAGGAATCACACTGCGAGTTTCCAGAGAAAGAAGAACTTCTTGATGTGCTTATGGATAACTTTGATGAAGAAAGGAAAGAAAAAATCAGACAAAATATCTCACGGGCATGGCGCAAGATTAACCTTAACCCTCACAACCCTAAGTGTAAAGCTGAACTGGTAATTAAATTAATTTCTCATCAGTTATTTGTTGTAATTGTGTTCACATGTTAACTTTGGCTTTTTGTATGTTTATTCTACTGATTTATAGCTAATTGTAAATATTTTGTTTTTCATTTTTACATGAATAATGTCTTACCGTGTGTGCTTTCATTAATCTTTTTATGGTTGGTTTTGTGTAGATTGAGAAGTTGGTAGAAGCAAAAAGTCTGCCTGAATTTAGGCAGAGATATCTTCCTAACTATATCAGTTTGATTGCTAAATTGTCTAATCATGAGCTATATGAATTAGAGATGTACTTTGAGGGTTATCCAGAACCTTCTAAACGGAAATTTACTGGAGTTCTTTTATCAATTCGTGGCGCTCAGGCCAAAAGAAATGCAGTTTTAGTTGAACACTATATAACCGTTGGGTTAAAAGAAGATGCCAAAGATTTATTGAAGAAGATGGAAGGTGAAGACCTACAAAAGAATCCTCGGGTTGGTAGGTATTTACTTCTGTCTTATGCGAAATTGGGTGATATAGATGAAGTGAGAAGAATTTGGGAGCTTTGTCAAGCTTGCCCTCAAAGGGAAGTGTGTCTTGCTGCAATTGAGTCTTTTGCTGAATTGAATAAAATTGATGAAGCAGAGGCGGCTTTTGAGTTTATGTCAAAGAGAGGGCTGCTTCAACTCAAAAACTACTCACTTATGCTGAAGATTTATGCAAATAATAAGATGGTAAAAAAGGGCAACGATCTAGTTATGCGAATGACAGACAATGGGATCCAAATAGGCCCATTAACATGGGACGACCTAGTTAAACTTTATATCAAAGCAGGGGAAGTTGAGAAGGCAGAAACCGTTTTACAGGAGGCAGTCCTGCTGAACAAGGAGAAACCATATATCAATTCTTATACTGCTATTATGGAGCATTATGCCAATAGAGGTGATATCCATAGTACAAAGATGATTTGGCAGAAAATGAAAGAAGTGGGCTACAAGTTTAATTCGAGGCAATACGAAGTTCTACTACAGGCTTATTTAATTGCGAAGCTTCCGGCACATGGAATGAGGGGCATGATGAAAGCCGATAACATAGTTCTCAACCCAGTTCTTCGGCGTTTGTTGGTTCAAGTTGATCCTTTTCATAAGATTGAAACATTAGATTTGCGTATTTTTAATGTACGAAATTGAGGAAATTAACAGATTCAAGTTTTTTAATTATTATTAAATTTGTATGTGCTTTATTATTATTATTCAACTTGCTTGCACCCCTTTTTTTTTCATTTTTTTTAATTATTATAAGATTTAAACCCAACATCCTCATACTAATTTTGTCACCACTCGACCAACCGTAGATTTATATAGGTGCGTGATTTTTATAAAGAGAATTCTTCCATATTTTCTTATTGACTATTTACCAACAAGAAAAACTAGAAATACTTTTTCATATATATATATATATATATATATATTAAAATAATTATTCTTTTTACTTTAGGCGTTAGGATTTAGTTTATATATACATATATATCTTAAGATTATTACTAATACAAATTTTTTAATTTTTTATTTTGATAATATAAAATAAATATATTAGAAATTAAAGTTTATTTTTAATATTTTTTAATTGATAACTTTAACCTATGTTTGCTAAATTCTACGTTTTACTTCCAATTTAATGTATCAGATACAAACATTAAATTGTTAATAAAACTAAAAATAAAAGAGACAATTATTCTGAAACGATACCTATTGTTTCTTTTTAAAATAAGAAATATTATTGACCCATTTGCTAACAAGTAACAACAAATAAACTACATCAACACATGTAAGTTATTGAGCTTGTAGTCTTTTTCTGATTACACATATCTCTTTATTTTAATTCCAAAAATTTTTTACAGCTCTTTCAGTGATTTACTATTCAATTCAAGTTCAACATGTTATGCTCTGGATTATTGTTCCTAATCTTAACTACTATATAACCAGTTTTGATACAAATGATCTGAGATTTTGGCAATAGGAATCTTGTTAATAAACCTCTTTCTAAAGCATAAAGTATTCTCAAATTTCTTAAACAATTATCTCACTGATTGGTTTTCTCAGAAGCAATAGAATACAACATAAAAAATAATGTTTCAAAAACCTGTAAAAATGAAAAACATGTTAGTAGAGAATTGTGATAACAAACAATTTAAAAAAAAAAAGAAAAGAAATAATTTCTAATTAAAAAGTTTAAATAACTAACCATTTTTAGCCAACATACAATCAACAATTCTATTTTCATAGTCTTTTTTTTTATGCCCACATGTAGCAAAATTCTTTGGCACAAAAGAGATACAACCACACACACGACATTTCTTTAATTTATTTCTGTAATTGGTTAACTAATAGATCTTAACATCATATTCATTTTTATAATCTTATACTTAAAAAATCATATTAAATATACACAAATCAGTCACTAATTAATTATTACGTATAAAAATACGTATTTGATATCTACTAGACTACTAGATTTAAGCAAGTTTGATTTTTTATCTATTGTAAGTTTTATATTTCACTGTGATATGTTTGATTATTTTAATAGCTGATTATTTAGTTAAAAGAAACATGTAAATTAATATATATAAATATATAAATATAGATAACTGATTTTTTTTATGTGCGATTAGTATTTGTTTTCTTTAAATTCTAATCTTGTATATTTATTTTTTTCCTCTAGTGTACATTTCTTTCAAATGTCACCATTAAAAAAATGGAAGATAGGGAAAAGGGATTGAGGGAATAGAAAAAAATAAGAGTAAAGGACATTTTCGTTCCTGATCTTTTTTTGTGTGGATATTTTCGTCCTCAAACAATGAAAAATACATTAAAGCCCCTGATCCCTGAAAAACGTGGATATTTATGTCCTTCCGTTGAATTCAGCCGTTTGCATTGGACGGAAAAGGCTAAGCTGGCAGATGTGGCGCTGAGGTGCACTTAACGGAGGCCAGGTTGCATGTAGCATTTCGTAATAGGACATATAAGTCCCTGGAGACGAAAACGACGCCGTTTCGTCTCCTCTCCCAATCTTTCAAATTTCTCTTCCCTTTTCTTCTTCCTCAGCCCCTGCCTCCATCACTGCCGCACAGATGCGCCTCCGTCAGCCACCATCAACGCCGGCAACCTCCTCCTTCTTCTCTTTTGGCGTCTTCTTCCCTTTTTCACTCCCTTACTCCCATTAATCTCTCTCTCTTCTCACCCTCCTTTCAAGGTGAGATATACGAGGGCGAAGAAACAGAATCTGGAGAAATATACGAGAGAGAAGATGATGATATAGATGATAAGGATGGAGATGAAGTTTTTGTTGAATGAATACACAACATAGAATCGGAATAAACCCTTGGAAGAGATGACTTAGGGACTGTGACAATCTCCTTCATATGAGAAAAGGAAACTTTACGCCTTAAGGCACTCTAACTACTCTCTCTTGCAGGAAGATGGGTTTTATGTTCATCCTCTAATGATGAAAATGGTGGCACAAAACCTCCAACAATAGCTTTTTGAAAAACTTCATAATCAACATCATAGGAGCCCACTTTCCTCTCACCAGGCCGAACCTTAGCACTTGATTTGAAACTTTCTACTTTATTGTAAGATTTATCCATCAAAGGCAAGAACCTTGGGAAAACTTCCCAGAAGTCAGCAGGTTCATGAGCTTCCCTAATCACTTTAACGGGTCCTTTCGCTTTCTCATAGCGAATAATCTGACCAACAACACCTCTGGCATCCCTTTCCATCTTTTGGCACTGCAACAACTGCATGCACCCTCTTTTGGCACTGCAATAACTGGCAAGCAAACCCCATATTCAGATCGGCAATACCCCTTGCAGCCTTCACCAACTAAAAAGCATCATCAAAGCTCTGTCCTTCCCTCCACATGAGGTATGCAATCACCAACGAAGTAGACCTAGACACACCTTGACAACAGTGCACAAACACCCTACCACCTTGTCCCCTAACATCCTCAAAGTAATCAAACACATCATACAAGATACTAGTAATATCCTCTGAAGGACTATCCTGAAGCCACAATGTTCTATACACAAAATCAGCCTTAAAATACTCAGGGCACACAAAACCAACACAGTTCAAGATATGAGTGATCCCATTCTGTTTCAATATATCCCTATTCTTAGCAACAACATCACCACCAAGGTAAACATGTTCAGCAACTTTTGAACACTCCTTATCAAAAAATGCAATTCTATCCCTCTTCAAGAGTCCACTAACACCATTATTGTTACAACTATTATTATTACCACTACTATTGCTGTCATTATTACAATTCCTATCATTGTTCATTTGAATTGAGGAGAGATCAAGTTTCAACCTTTCACTAGGGTTACCTCTCATGCCGCCACCGGGGATCAACGGCGGCTGTGGGGGCAACCACTACCCAATGTCATCAGAGCTCGACTGGGACTTGGAACTCTGTTGCGATCGCGGCGTAAGTGGTGGCGGACAGAACTTGCGATTCTGGCCGGTGACAGGGTCTCCACCGCAGGAATTTGGATCCGCCTCACCAGATGGGTTATTGCTGGAAGCGGTGCCGGTGCGAGAGAAAGGAGGAGGTTGCCGGCGTTGATGGTGGCTGACGGAGGCGCGGCTGTGCGGCAGTGATGGAGGCAGGGGCTGGGGAAGAAGAATGGAAGGGAAAAAGGACGAAGGAAGAAGAGAAGGGCAGAGAAATTTGAAAGATTGGGGGAGGAGACAAAACGGCGTCGTTTTCGTCTCCATAGACTTATATGTCTTGTTACGAAATGCTCCATGCCACCTGGCCTCCGCTACGTGCCATCTCAGCGCCACCTCTGCCAGCTCAGCCTTTTCCGTCCAGTGCAAACGGCTGAATTCAACGGAAGGACATAAATGTCAACGTTTTTCAGGAGTCAGGGACTTTAATGTATTTCCATTCCTTGAGGACGAAAATGTTCGCGAAAAAAAGGTCAGGAACAAAAATGTCTTTTACTCAAAAATAATTACAATTTTCAATGGCATAATACAACATTGTTATAAATATATATATCAGAGCATATAATTTTTAATGGCATAATAATTGCAAACACACCCTAACATTGTCTCTTCCATTCAAAACTCTACTATGTCTATGTGCTTCATATTATGAAAAACACAACATCAGTGTTATGTTTGTGCCTTCTAAGACGAAAAGAGCCTAAAAAATAAATAACCATGGCAGTCCTGCGCTGTATCTAGCAGAGGTGCAACTTGGCATGCATCGTCAACGTCGCGATTCTTCCATTTCTCTAGTATATCTTCAGCATTAGGAGCAAGTTAATGCTGCAAATATGGAAGAATCGTGAAAATTTTCTCGATTCACTTACGGAGGGAGTAGGACATTTATTTATCAGATCTCATTATGAATTTGATCTCACTATGTTGTTCTATGTCCAAACAAGGATTTGCAAAAAATGTTTTTTCAGTCCAATCATAATCATATTTTTGAACGTAACAAATCAGCATGTTAAAATCAATTTGCACTTGGAAGTAATTATGTGATAAAAAGACAAAACATTCAGTAGTTCATTGTCCCTGTTCATGAAATGGAATCCCTATGTGGTGACAACTTGGGGGAGCGAGGAGGGGTAGTATTGGGCAGTGTTGGGCCGACTGTGGAGAGTTTGAGGAGGAATTAAGTGAGAGAACATAAGATAAGAAGATACCACATCCAACTCAAAACCTTAAGGTGTCAAGTTAATAGGTCTATAAACTCATCACTCTTTCATGCTTTCTTTGATGTGAGACTAATTTCAACACTCCTTACACTTGCAACACTAATAGGTAGGCCATTGAAACTCCCACTCTCGAATTGAACCACTGCCAATAAACTCAGGGTCCCAATAGCCATCTATCTAAGCAAGCAAAATATTTCCAGTATCTACTCCACCATGACTCTTGATATCTGAAACAAACGAGCTTCTTACTCACTTTAACATTTTCTCAAACATCTGGTGGTGGGCATGATTGTGACTGTTCCTAACAATGCGTATATTCAGGGGCGAAGCTACATACTGGGAAAGGGGGGCAACGGCCCCCCCTAATTTTAATTTTTTACATGTAAATTATATGTAAATTTCAGTTTAGCCCCCCCTAAAAATTTTATTTTAATATTATTTTATTGTGTAAATAATTTTAGCCCCCCTCTAATATTTTTTCTAGCTCCGCCCCTGCGTATATTGAAACAACATTACATCCCTTTAACTCGATGGTGCTCCATTTATTCTATTGTACTATACACTCACGACACTGGTGAGTTTATTATAGCAAGAATTTTAAGTTTACTGTAACAAAAAATTTAAGTTTATTTAATCAGCATCAAATACTATTTCAATTAAAAATTTATTGGAATGATTACTAATTTATTTTAAGGAGATTAATAAATTTTCTATTAATATATAACCAATACTCATGTTCTCAAGTGTTATCTCGAGGGAATAGAGGTGCATGAATTTGAATTAAAAAAATTATTGCCCTTAACGAAGTAATTATTTTTATTGTAGAAAATTAAGTTTTACTTAGTGTGTGAATATTTTTATTAGTAGATAGTTATAAATTTATTCTTTAAATCGAGTTGAGTATCAGATTAGAGGATTAATTTTTTATAATATTTTTTAACTCGACAAACTAAAGATTAATACATCGTGAATTAAAATTTTATTTAAAAATTTGTTATTTGTCGTTGATTAATAAGTTACAACATGTACAAGATAATATTTAAACTCCTATACTTAAACAAATTAATGAACTAATAACTAAACTACCTAAAATTAGTTAGGGATCCAAATTATATTGGACCAAGTCGTATTTGGCAACTTGTTGCAATCCGATATAAGTTCAAAGCATCTCCTAGGTCCTTGCCAAGTCCTTTTGCCTTTGGGCGGATTGCAGAGATTGGATGATATAATGAGTGAAATTTGAATTTGTAATAAATTAGTATTTAGTCTGTCAAATTGAAAGGTATTATAAACAAAAAAAAAATAGAATAATATATTTTTTAAATTTATTTGTTTGTCAAATAAAAAAAATATCAATTTTTATGTGATATAAATATAAATTATACTGATTTATTATAATTTTAAATTTGGTAATTCACGTTATTAAACCAAGTTCCATTCAATATAACACAAATCACCCAAAATGAATAACGTTACATGAATCACCATAGCAGATTTCTATATAAATCGATAGGCTAGATTTATGTTTGTACATAAATCGAAACAGCCATGTTCGAATTATATGTATACCTAGTAAATCTAATGAGATTATTTTGATTTATATGTAAATGCAACATTACCTAGTAAATCTAATTAGATTATTTCGATTTATACATGCAACGTATGTGTAGTAAATCTACACCCACTGTTTCAATTTATTTTAAATCATGTTGTTTTGATTTATTCAGGAGGTAAACGATATAAATAATATATTTACCTAAATTATTGAGATATTACAAATTTTTATAATATTCCTAACATCTTTTAAATTATTTTTTTAAATTATTTTGTATGGAATAATTTTTTTTGTACTATAACTTAAATAAATTTATTAAAAAAATTGTTAAAAAATATATTTATTGAAATTTTAAATACAATACTCTTTTATGTAATTAATAATTTAAAAATTATAACCATTATTTTATTTTATGCGAAGTAATTAAAAAAAAGATTAAATTTAAATATAAATATTTATACATATACTCAAATTTTAAATAAAATACTCTACGCAATAAATAATAATTTAAAAATAAAAAAATTATTTTATTCCACCGCCGCCGAAAAAGGAAAAACCCTAGCTAGCCTCCACCGCCGCCGAACGGAGGAACCCGTTGCCGCCGTCCGTGCCTTTCCGAGAAGTCTCTCTTTGTACTGTCGGTGTTATCCAAGTCAAATTTTCTGTGCGATGTCTTTTTTCTCACTCGGCGCCTGTCTTCCATCGGATTTGCGGTCGTCTTGTCGCCCGTCGTCTCATCGTCATTGTCTTGAAGGTCAGTGACTTTGGTGTGCACCTGTTCTTCGATTTTTATTTTATTCTCTGAATCTCTTTTCTGAAATCAACAAATTATTAAATGATTATAGGATATTTTGTTTTGTTGAAATCGTGGAATGATTATTTGATTTTTGGATTTTGGCTCTTTATTTTTGTAAAATTTGTAGATGATTATTTGATTATTCAGCCACCAAGGTTGTGTGTTTTGTGTTGTGTTTTAGATTACATAGAAAAAAAAAACCAATTACTTGAAACACTTGCAAACAAAGATGCCCAAAAAAAAAAAAAATAACAGCTTCCCAATAGATCCTCCGTTGGGTCCTTCTACCAACAACGTTGTAGTTGTATGCATAGTTAGCCTCATCTATTGCCTCCACTTTGTGCAATATAAACTTGCTTTCTCCATCTGCATATATATCATTATTATCACAATTCACAACTATGATTATCTCATATATAAACTTGCTTTCTCCATCTTCTTCTCAATTGTTTTGATGTGTTGGTTGGTTGCATGATGATACAGAATTACACAGGTACGGATTTTGTCCCCATAATAGCATTTTCAGGTTAAAATAAATGATTAAAATAGATCAAGAATTAAGATTATCTTTGAACTTGTGATTTTAATTTACTGATTATTGATTTTGAATGTATTATGATTATTGATTAGTGATGTGTTGCTGAGTTGTTGTGTAATCTTAATGGAATCTCCTCTTTCTCTTGAATTCTGAAAACAGTATCATGGGTTTGCTTAACCTAAGGCTCACTTATAATGCTGCTTCTGCTGCTATTCACTCTCTTTTCTCTTTCAACAATCATTCATCTATCACAATTTTTTCTTATCAGTTCAATTATTTTCTCATTTCATTTCATGTAATCATATATTCATGTTCTTTTTCTTTTCTATAATTAGTTGCTCTTTTTATTTATTGAAAAAATAATTGCGTATTTAATTTAGTATCATCACTGTCTAGCTAATGCTAATGCTTGGTTACTGAATGCTCTATTTTAAACTTTTGATATGTTATATAATGTACTGATTTTGTTGTTTTTAGTGTTTTGTTTAATTTAGTATTATCATTTTCTTGCTAATGCTCTCTTTAATTTAGTGTTGTTAAATGTTTTAATACTCCAAAGTTTCAAGAAGTATGGATTCACGTCCCGCGTTTTGAGGAAGGAACATGACAATGCTGCAGCCACTGAAACTTGTAACCAAAGGCAGATCCCTCTTCTGTTCTTTCCTCATTCACAGTATCCACCCTTCTTCCTTTTCTTCTTCATCATCTTTTTCTTCTAACTGCCACACCGTCTTAAGAAAAATAAACCAAAATGACGTCGCATCCTTCATCAAGGACTGGTTCAACACGCGCGACCCACTCATCACCCGAATCTTTCAGATTCTCTCTTCGACGGACTCCTCCAATAACGACGCCGCCCTCGATGCCTCTCTCTCCACCCTAACACTCCCCCGTCTCGATGAGTCCTTCGTCCTCACCGTACTCCACCATGGCACCGCCGCCGCACACGTCTACCCCTGTCTCCGCTTCTTCCATTGGGCCGGCCGCCAGCCCGACTTCCACCACACTCGCGGCACCTTCTCCGCCATCTTCCGAATCCTTGCTCGCGCCCCATCAGGGAAAGACCTCGACGAATTCCTTCAATCCTTCCGCCGCCGTGGCCCCGCCTTCCACCCCCGTGTGCGGTTCCACGATACTCTCGTCATTGGATATGCTATTGCGGGTAAGCCTGAGATTGCACTCCAAGTGTTTGGTAAAATGCGGTTTCATGGTTTGGACTTGGATTCTTTTGGTTACCATGTGCTTTTGAATGCCCTTGTTGATAAGGATTATTTCAATGCTTTTGATGTCATTGTTAGGCAGATTAGGATGAGAGGTTTTGAGAATCGGTATACCAATGCTTCTGTTATGAAGAGGTTGTGCTATCTGGGGAGGTTGGATGAGGCCGAAGGGTTCTTGTTTGGCTTGGTGGATGGTGGCAAGGAGCTTCATGGCTCCGAGGTGAGTGCTCTTGTCGGTGCTTTGTGTGGGAGCAATAGGTTTGATCATGCTGTTAGGTTAGTTAGGGAGCTTGGGGATTTGGGGCTGGTGCCGTTGGATCATGCTTATGGAGTTTGGATAAAGTGCCTTGTGCAGGGTGGCCGGTTGGATGAGGCCTTGGAGTTTTTCAGACAGAAGAAGAGAGATGAAGGGTACATTCCTAGTTTGGCGAGGTACAACATGTTGATTTACAGGCTCTTGAGGGAGAACAGGCCCGACGAGGCGTGGGATTTGTTGATGGACATGTATGAGACTGCTATTCCACCGAATTCGGTTACCATGAATGCTGTGCTGTGCTTCTTTTGCAAGGCGGGGATGGTGGATGTCGCTCTTGATCTGTTCAAGTCGAGGTCAGAGTTTATGCTGTCCCCAAATCATATGGCTTATAAGTACTTGATACTTACTTTGTGTTGGGACGGAAACGCCAAGGAAGCATTCACTGTGTTGAAGAGCTCGATCAATCACCATTATTTTCCAGATAGAAAGACCTTTACTAGGCTTGCCAATGTTCTGTGTAGAGAGTGCATGATTGATGAGATGAAAGAGTTGCTCCATCTTGCCTTGGAACGGAAAATTATGCCTAATGCTTCCACATATGACAACTTTATAATGGCACTGTGCCGGGCAGGAAGAGTGGAAGATAGTTATTTGATACATGGGGAACTTAAAGGTGCGTCTGCTAGCAGGGCCTATGCAAATATGATCAAGGGTTTTAAAGAGTTGAATAGGGGACATATTGCTGCTCGTCTTCTCGTTGAAATGAAGGAGAAGGGTCATAAAGTGACACCGGCTCTATGTAGAGTTGTTGTTTGTTGTTTACTTCAGATGGACAATTCAAGGTCTCGCTTTTTCAGTTTGTTTGAGATGCTGTCCCATAATGATCGTCAACATTATATTTATGATTGTTTCATTGATGCGGCTGGGCATGCCAAGCAGGCTGAGTTGGCTTGGAATGTGTTTGAGTTAATGCAGAGGAATGGCATTCAGCCCACTTCATCTTCTCAAATTCTTATGTTGAAAGCTTATTTCAAAAGTGGAAGGACTTCTGATGCACTTAACTTCTTTAAGTATGTTTGGTCCCGTGGATTGGCTACTAAAAAGTTATATAATTGCTTGGTTGTTTCTCTCTGCAAAAGCAAGAATCCTGAACCTGCGTATCTGCTCTTAAAACAAATGTTAAGAGACGGTTTTCATCCAAGCATTGAATGCTATGAGAATCTTGTACTGGCGCTTTGTTTATCGAAAAGATATCATGAGGCAGTGTATCTTGTTAATGTGTATGAGAAAATGGGACGTCGATTAACCTCTTCTCTCGGTAACATACTTCTTTCTCAATCTCTATCTTCACTGGAAGTTTACAATGCCTGTGTTCGTTTAAGAGGAGTGAAAGAGGAGGGAGAAACTGATTGGTCAATGCTTAGCTTTGTGGTTGGTGCATTTCATGATCATCGTAGCGTTAGCCATGTTGAGGACTTGGAGAAATTGATAGCAAAGTGCTTTCCACTTAACGTTTACACTTACAATTTGTTGTTGACAAAAGCATGCAAGAGTGATGATATGGAGCAGGCTTGTAAGTTGTTTGAAAGGATGCGTCGAAGGGGCTTTGAGCCCAACTGGCGGACTTATACCACCATGCTTGATGGTTTCGAAAGGCATGGGATGAGAGACAAGGCTCAGAGGTGGTTTCAAGAAAGTAAAAGGAATTATCCAACAGAGGAACCAGAATGATCATTTAAGGAACAATTGATCAGTATGCGTTAGATATCCAAAATGGTCCACCCAATTTTAGTAAGTATATTGTTTAGAATTGCATATTTATCAAAAGAAAAAAGTTATCTTGGATGCATTGGATTTAGTTTTTTTTTGTCTGTATCATTTATTAATATTACATCCTGTGCAATCCTTTTATGTTGACTACTAGTATTTTACTAGTATTTTTATCTTAAGGTATATAAATTTTTTAAAACTATAGTCCATTTTATCCCCATGGTTTAGATTATGCATGATACAAAAAATTTATATAATCAAATTACTTTTATTAAAAAAAAAAAGCGACAAAAATCTTCTGCTAAAAAGACCGAGGTCTTTGTAGATAAAAAATTAAATAATAAGATTTTGAATTATGATTTTTATTTGAAAAAATCTAATTTTTTATTAATAATTAATTTTAATATTCGTTATCTAAAATTTGAAACAAACTCCGCCTATGTTACACTTGCGGTACATAGCCGGTCCCAAGTCCGGATAAAGGAGGAGGGTTGTGTTAGGTCTTCGGCAACCAACGTAAAAATATAGCCGAACCCCCCATGACATGAATCAAAGACATTATTGCGCTAAAGCTAGGTCGTTACCCGGAAGTAACGCGCCGTATGGCTCGAGTACGGTGTCAAAGCAAGAGCCGCTGCATCGGTGCTCGGATGTAGTGTTAAATGAGCAAGGGTTCTCGCGTTTTCGTGAACGGACGAGGGTAAATAAGCTAGTTCACAAAGGAAAAGGTAAAGGTCGAAGCGACAAAAGGTTGAGATTTGGGACATGGAACATAGGCACTCTAACAGGAAAGTCCATGGAGGTGGTGGACACCATGACAAGGAGGAAGATTAACATTATGTGCCTATAAGAAACGAAATGGGTTGGTGCAAAGGCTAGGGAGTTGGATTCTTCTGGTTTCAAACTTTGGTATACAGGAAAGGTGAAGAATAGGAATGGAGTTGGAATAATTGTGGATAAGCAGTGGAAGAAGGATGTAGTTGATGTCAAGAGAGTGGGAGATCGGATCATCTCTATCAAACTTGTGGTGGAGGGAGGTGCTTTCCATGTGATTAGCGCCTATGCACCGCAAGTGGGTTCGGACGAACAACACAAGATAAGGTTTTGGGAGGATCTAGGGAGTTTGGTTCAAGGCATATCTTTGGGAGATAAGATTTTCTTAGGAGGAGATTTAAATGGCCATGTTGGGAGAGAAGTGACTGGATATGGGAGTATTCACGGAGGCCATGGTTTCGGGGTGATCAATGCCGAGGGTAAAACTATTTTGGACTTTTCCTCAACTTTTGATCTTCTCATCGCAAATACATGTTTTAAAAAGAGAGACGAACATCTTATAACCTATAAGAGTGGCATGACAAGCTCTCAAATCGACTTCTTCTTGTTGAGGAGAGTCGACCGGAAATTTTGCATCAACTGTAAAATTATCCCGGGAGAGAGTTTGACAAGACAACATAGGGTGCTCGTCATGGATTTTTGCGTTGAGCAAAAGTTGAGGAAAAGACATCATACGAAGAACCCAAGGACGAGGTGGTGGCGGATGAAAGGTGAGGAACAAAGAAGCTTCCTAAGACGGGTAGGAGAAGAGGCAAAGTGGGATGGGAATGGAAGCGCGGAAGAAATGTGGAGGGAGATGGCAGAAGTTATTAGAAGAACAGCAAAAGAAAGTTTTGGTGAATCTAAAGGAATAGGACCAAGAGACAAGGAGTCCTGGTGGTGGAATGCGAGTATACAAGAAAAGATAAAGATAAAAAGAGAATGCTTTAAAGAGTGGTCTTTATGCCGCAATGCAGATAACTGGGAAAAATATAAGGCGGCTAAGAAAAAGACAAAAGTGGCTGTAAGTGAAGCAAGAACAAGAGCATATGAGGGTTTCTACTAGTCTTTAGGCACGAAAGAAGGAGAAAAAGGTATATATAGAATTGCAAAGAGCCGGGAAAGAAGAACGAGAGATTTAGATCAGGTTAAGTGCATAAAGGATAAGGATGGAGAGGTGTTGGCTCAAGAGGAGAAGATTAATGAAAGGTGGAAGAGCTACTTCTACGAGTTATTTAATGAGGGACAGAAGACTCTTCCGAGCCTTGGTCGATTATGCACAAGCGAAGAAGATCAAAACTTTGACTACTATCGAAGGATTCGAGACTTCGAGGTAAAAGAGGCTCTAAAGCAGATGAAAAATGGCAGGGCAGTAGGACCTGATAATATCCCGATTGAGGTTTGGAAGGGTCTTGAAGGAAAAGGCATCAACTGGTTAACCAAGCTTTTTAATGAGATTTTAAGGTCAAAGAAGATGCCTGATGAGTGGAGAAAGAGCACCTTGGTACCTATCTACAAGAATAAGGGGGATATACAAAGTTGCGAAAATTATAGAGGGATTAAGCTTATGAGTCATACTATGAAGTTATGGGAAAGGGTGATAGAACGGAGGTTGAGAAAAGAGACACAAGTAACAGAGAACCAATTTGGATTTATGCCAGGCAGATCTACCACTGAAGCGATATACCTATTAAGAAGGATGATGGAGAGGTATCGTAGTAATAAAAGGGATCTACACATGGTGTTTATTGATTTGGAAAAAGCGTATGATAGGGTACCAAGGGAGGTCTTATGGAAGGTTTTAGAAAAGAGGAGAGTAAGGATCGCATATATTCGGGCAATTAAAGACATGTATGATGGGGCCACAACTAGTGTGAAGACTCAAGGTGGTGTGACAGAGGAATTCCCTATTAGTATAGGATTACACCAGGGATCATCCTTAAGTCCATACCTTTTCACATTAGTCTTGGAAGTACTCACAGAGCACATCCAAGAGCCTGTGCCATGGTGCATGCTTTTTGCCGATGATATCGTCCTTATGGGAGAGTCAAGGGAAGACCTAAATAAGAAGTTGGAGTTATGGAGAGAAGCTCTAGAAGTGTATGGTCTGCGCATAAGCCGTAGCAAGACGGAATATATGGAATGTAAGTTCAGTCTGAGAAGGGAAAACTCCAATATAGAGGTGAAAATTGGAGAGAACACCCTACGAAAAGTTAAAAGTTTTAAGTATCTCAGGTGCATCATACAGGATAATGGAGAGATTGAACATGATGTAAATCATAGGATCCAAGCAGGTTGGTCAAAATGGCGGAGTGCATCTGGTTTTATATGCGACAAAAAAGTGCCTTTAAAACTTAAAGGTAAATTCTATCGCACCGCTATAAGACCGGCGATGCTGTATGGTACGGAGTGTTGGGCGGCTAAAGGGGAGCACGAACATAAGCTGAGTGTGGCAGAGATGAAGATGTTGAGATGGATGAGTGGTCATACGCGATTGGATAAAATAAGGAATGAAGATATAAGGGAGAGAGTTGGAGTAGCACCCATTGTGGAAAAGATGATTGAATCGCGTCTCAGGTGGTTTGGACATGTGAGAAGAAGACCGATAGAACATCCAGTCAGGAGGGTGGATGAGATGGAAGATGGACAAAGGGCGAAAGGCAGAGGAAGACCTAAGAAGACCATCCATGAGGTGGTCAGACGAGATCTACATGTAAACGGTCTCACTGTAGACATGATACATGACAGAGCACAATGGCGTCGTTTGATTCATGTAGCCGACCCCACTTAGTGGGACAAGGCTTTGTTGTTGTTGTTGTTGTATCTAAAATTTGAAACAATTCAACGTGTATACTTTTACATTTAATTAGGTGTTAAGTCTGTTGTATAAATAGAAATAATTAATTTTTATACTTGCTATTTAAAAATAATATTTTTTTTCTCTATGTATATAAAAATATAATTAGATATTAGTATAAAAAAAATATATTGATAGTTATAAAATTAACTCAAAATTATTGATGTTCCCTCAGTAATCTGCAATATGCTTGTGACCTGTCTTCATTGCATCCTTATTTGAGCATAAGCTATATTGGTTTATCTTCATTGGACAATAATTCTCTCTTCTACTGGCTCTTATTTTGGTTTGTAGAAGAATTAAGCTGTCCTTTTTACCTTGGTTTCTTTAATGATTGTGTGCTTGACTCCCTTCCTTATTTAAATTTTGCACTTGAAGTCATATTTTAGTTCTTACTTCTGGTTGCCATTCATCAAAGTATTTTTTTTGGGTGATATGAAAGTGAAGGAATTGAAAAGAAATGCTGAAAGTAAGCGCACTTGATTGTTTTCATCATTAGGTGGCTACTGGCTAAGATTAGACTATTGTTTTGCATCATCAGAAAATCATACAACCTTAGAAAGGTAGTCTATGGCTCTATGCTAACTATGTGGAAGAAATTTCATCCAATGAAGGAACCTCATAAAGGAAGTTGTCTTGTTGATATTGCTATAACTAGGAGTGATTAGAGCATGTAACTGAATTACATGTGATGCAACTAGGTAAGATATTTCAGCCTATTTTCAGATTTTCTTATTCCCTGGTCCAAATTTACTCTAGACTTGAATATGATTGGTTGAAAAATGAGATTCCATTATGAAATGTTGCATCATGACAAAGGCAAAGACAATCCAATAGTTGATGCATGATGCTGAAGATAGTGGAGTTGCAGCTTCTTGAGGCTACTTGCACCATCTCAACAGAGCCATGATCAAACTAGTTCTAATTACCAAATATCAGCATTTGAATGCCATGAACAAATGCTTTGAATGTGCAGCAGTGCATGCTCCGTGAAAAAAATTGTTTGGCAGAAAATCTTATATAAGAAACTGAAACAGGGACCCCCTATTTTTGGGGTACACAATATGACACTTTGAGATAAAGTTTAGTGATATAAATAGTTCAAATATTATTTAGAAGTTATTAGTTTACATTTTTGGAATGTTCAATTTAATTTTGTTTAGGAAAAATTACTTATTTAAATTGTTTGGCAACCATAATTACCAGAATACAACTTTTGAGCATTGTAGACACAAATGCAACATTTACATTACTATGAAAACTGGGAGGATAGTGGTTTCTGAAATGTACGTAAACCGCTATACCCTGCAATGGTTTATATTAGAACGGGTGTCAAAAGAAACCGCTACACCTTGTAGCAGATTCTGAAGTAACTCGACAGTTAAAAAACCGCGGCACTTCTATAACGAACTTTTCACAAATGGCGAATTGCAGAAATCGCGATACCCGATTTACATGTGCATATATAGTTAGTAATTCACACTACCATATATATAACATATATAGCAATAAATTCTCGTCTTCTTTATCCTTCTTTTTTCTTATCATTTAGGGTGCCTACATGTGCTATTGAAATAAAAGAAATTATTTACTGCTATTTAGGAAAAAAAGTTACTACAAAAATTAGCTACAATGTGACAAAAAAAAATGTTACAAGAAAAGATTATAAGTAAATAAAAAAATGAAAGCTATTTTATAAACTAAAACTATATATTTCTACCATTGTTCTTGTATTTTCACTACCGTTTAGTTTATCTCCATATTTTAATTAAACATACCGTTTTCAGTAAATTCTATTTTGACAAAATTCCCTCTATAAAATAATTATGTGGGAGCTTTGACCTTTATTCAGAAAAAAAAGAGACAAAATAAAAATTAAATCTTCCTTTTTATGGAAAAAAAAAACTGAGAACAAATGTGTAAATATTAACATATAGGAAAAGTATAGGGTACCAACATATTATATGCCAACTTCTGCTAACTCTTATTTATATTTGTATTTCATGGAAGTGTGTTCGTAGATGTGTCTAATAATTAATATATTTTAAATACATATATAAAGAGACACATCCAGAAAATATATCTATAAAGACACTTTTATTAAATACAGTTTTAAAAAAGACATTTTTATTAGACACATCTATGAACACACTTCCATGAAACACAATTATAAATAAGAGTTGGCAGAAGTTGGCAGATATGCTGTTGGTAACGTAGTGAAACCGTAACATATATCACTTATCCAATCCAAAAAATAAACTATATAAATAGTTAGTTAACATATTTGATGTCATCTACCAAAAAAAATAGTCTCTCTTATCCAAACAGCGATGATTTATTGTGCTCACCACCGATATTATTTTCACAGGCACAGGCATAAGTGGGTTGGTGATTCCCTGGATCTATGCCTTTCTAAGATTGGGATTGTAATAGATTTTTGTTAGTGCCATCCACTCCTTTAATTAAACCTCGCCTTCCCAAGAACATTGTTTCAAAAAATATACGTGACTTAAATTTTTATTATGTATTTTATATTTATTAAAATAAATTGTTCAAAAAGTATTTAGTTATATAATCTTAAATTCTTAATGATATATTTTAAAGTTGATTCGTACCACATAAATATTTTGATTTTGGGCCATTAAACATTGATGGATTTGGATTCTCTAAAGTTTGAATTTCACTTTAGAGAGTAAAATGTGATTTTTCACCATTTATTTTATAGGTAGGATCAAGAGTAAATATGAGAGAGAAAACATTTAAGGGTAGAAAATCACACTTTACCTTTTAAAATAAAAATTCAAAATTTAGAGGATCCAAATCTAATATTAATGGTATGATATTTATTGATCGTATGTGTTAAATTATCTTTTTTTTTCACAATATTTTTTAATTCGACAGATTAAATATCAGTTAGTGAATTGCTGCATACACTAGGCAATGGGCTATATGAGTTACATATGGAAAAAAGTAACACTAATGGTTATATCTCTAATACTCCCTAAATCTCTATTATACACATTGTACAAATATTCCATTTGCTCCTCGTACTTTCCCTATATATATATATATATATATATATATATATATATATATATCATGAAACTAAATAATTGACTTTAGCTTACCTAGAAAAAATATGAATGACTTGTGCTTAATGCATAATATTATTAACTCAATACAAGCTTTCAATTTAACAATTAATTCTATGTTATACATTATCATTTAAAATGCTCTGTTCACATAATGCTTTGATTTTTTATTTTTGATTTTTGATTTAACACCCAACTCAATCACGTACTTTAAAAATGGTGTACATGTAGCAATTTCATCCACTCTTATAACTTATAAGTTATAATAATACTTGTTAGAATTTTGAATCTTATAGCATCACCAAATTTTATATAGATAAATTTTTTTTTTATAAATTATATGAATAATTTAAATACGGTAGCATTTTAATGAATTCAAATAGATTACCTAGCATTCTAAATTACCACAAATATCTGGCCTCCCTCGTAACTCTTCTTTTATGAATATTATAAAACTTATGGTATATTTAGTTTTAGAGTTAAACTAAAATGAAAATAATTCGTCTAAATGATTTTATGAGTGGAATTATATAAAAGTTATATCCAACACAAACACATCCTTAAGTAAAAAATTTTATTATAATTTTTTTTATCTCAAAAATGTTAAATCATGTAAAATAAAATATTTTAACATTAGGTGTGAAACTAAAATTTGATTCAAAGATTAATAACTAAAATATAAAACTAAAAATAAATAACTACGATTTAGTTGGTTGTGTTATAAGCAACATATGGTTATTTGTTAATCCACGTATGCAAGGCACTAAAATAGACTATTAATAAATGAACTAAAACTCTACCATTTATAAATTGATGCCTGCTACACGTACAAGCCTTTTTATCTTACAAGTTATACAAGTTGTTCAAAGTTCAAGAAAAAAGCACGTTCACTCTTTGTCTTCTTTCTCAATCAAAATGCAAACCATCAAGAAAAAAACACGCGCCCCTTCCACAACACGTTCACTCTTCTTCTTCTTCCTCAATCAAAACGCAAACCATCAAGATTCAAGGGACATTCAAAACAAACTACTACGATTCTGCAGAAACGTTCCAACTCCTCGCGAAGAGTAGAAGAAATCAAGAAAAAAAGATACAAATCTCCATCAAAAATCACCAGAAAAAAGGAAGAAACATTATTTAAGGTACTGTTTTACTGTTCTTCTAGGTTTTTCTTCTAAATTATCTCTGCCATGTACCTCATCCTTAACTAGTAAAATATTAAAAGATTTCAAGAAGAAATATACTGTCTCCCCCTGTTTTTGGTGTATTTCTTAAATCCTTTGAGTGTATTTCTGTAATTCTTTGTGTGTATTTCTGTTACCATTTGGGTGTATTTTTGTAATCCTTTCTGTAACCGTTTGGGTGTATTTTTGTAACCGTTTAGGTGTATTTTTGTAATCGTTTGGGTGTATTTCTGAAGTTCCATTATGTTCAAAACGATTTCAAAGCTTGATTTTAGAAACCATGAAAATCGAATAAAACGAAGCAAAGAGAGAACGCATGAAAGAGATCCAACAAATTTGGCAAGAAACTCGAAAAAAGAAACGAAATCTTTTGAAAAATGGAAGTTATATATTTGTGCGTTAATTGATTTGAATTGATTTAAAATTCTGTTAAAAAGGCACGTAACAAGCAGTGCGTTTAATAGGTGGGTTTCGTTCAGACTTGTAAAGCTTGTAAATGCAAAACACTTGTATGTAGAGATTAATCCTTATAAATTTAACAAACTCAAAGTATCAATAATATTATTAATCTATTAATAGTACATATTGTCATAAGATTATAAATCGATGAAAATTTATTAATAGATTAATAATATTATTGATGATTTTAGTTCAGTTAGTATTAGTAGCTTATTCATAATGTATTTTAATGCAATGATATCAAATAGAATTATTAATTTAGTTTAAAGAGATAAAAAATTAAATTTGTTATTATCCATACAAATTTTACTATATATCAAATAATGCGTTCATTAGTTTTCATTTTGCTGAAAAAATTTTCTAGATCATAATATTAATAATATATCATAAGGTTACTATTATTAATGTATTAACTGTATTTTAATGTTTATTATTTATATATTTAAAAATTATATTTGAGAAATATTTATTTAGTTTGATCATAAATAATATTTTTAAATTTAAATAATTTATTAATTAGTTTGAACTTATTATACCATATATTTAATAATTTATTAAAAAAATATTAATACAATAAATAAAAAATAATTTGAAAAATATATTGTTTAAAAAATAAAGACAAATAAACCTCTAACCGATTTAAATTTAGAGACTGACATGTCAGTATTTTTCATTTAGAATTGACGAAAAAACACCCACAAATTATCCTGTTCCACCTAAATCCTAATTTTTATATTCCATATTTTAATCATCCTCTTTCTCCCATTTTGACAATTGAGCAGCCGCATCCCAAAAACCCCTACCACTACCGGCGCTGCAAACTGAACCTCCCACAGTGGTCGCGCGCTCCTTCCCTCTTAAAGGCAAGTATCAGAGTCGTTCGTTCACGGTGGTCACACACTCCTGGCTCTCTCCATAGTTGAACGTTGTCGTCGCTGAGGAGCTCTTGGTCGCCGTCGCGGCACCCGATGTTGCTCTCTCTAGCACCGGACCCGACGCTGTCCTCCCAAGCTTCTTTACGTAGCCGCTAGTTTGGCGTGAACACCCCCCAACAAGGTAAGTGTTAGGATAACTATTCGCACATTTAGTGAATTGAACATCCAACAATTGTTAACTGTATATGATTAAACTGGATCGAACAAAATAACCATCCAATTAGAAATCAAAATAACTATCTGCATACCTATTGAATTGAACATCCAACATATCTTACAATTATCATTATTTTTCTATACTTTTTTATTTAAAAAATAAGGATTAACAATTAAACTAAATCACAGTTGCTACAATACTCTCAATGTCTATAACCTCCCATTTCCTAGTATATAATGTTTGTAAGATTTCAAATTTTTAAAATTAATTAATAAATTATTTATGATTTATTATATTTATTTAAAATTATATTTTTAAAAATTTTATATATAAATTAAATAATTTTTTTATTTATAATTTAGAATTTTAATAATTAAAAAATAATAAAAATTTTAGGCGCATTAATTTGAATATTAAATTTTTAAATTTTATTTTATAAATAAAAAAATAATTTAATTATCTTTAATTTTTATTAAATTAATATTTATTTAAAAATAATTTACAAATTAATAATAAAATAATATTTTAAAAATGATTATTTTATATTTAATTTAATTTTAAATTATTATTTTATTTTTTTAATTTTTATTAAAATTACTACCCTATTTTCCTCCGAAACTTGAAAAACAAAGCCTAATATACACTCGTCCTACCATAATTCTAACACAACACAACACACTCACTCTTACCGCCGCCAGCCCCACTTTTCCCCAAACACATACACGCTGAGATGGAGAGGAGAGAAGAGAAGGGAAACGGAGGAAGGGAGAAGGCGCCGCCGGTGCGGTTGGGTGCCGTCGTCGCCGAGCTGGAAAGAGGAAATGTCGCCGCCGCTGTCGCCGGGAGGGGAAGGTTCTCGCGAAGAGAGAGTCCTGGGAGAGAGAGGACGTTCGCGTCCCGTCGCCGCCGTTGGAGGGAGGAGGCCGTCGCGTCCCGCCACCGCCGTCACCACCGAGCCGCCGTGCTCCTTGCCGTCACGTCCTGTCAGCGCCGCCGTTGATGTCCGCTGCCGTCGCCGCCGTTCCGGCCACCGGAAACTGCCGGTGGAGCGCCACCCTCTTGGTAACTTGTTGAAAGCTATTGAAAGTTATGGGCATCTTTTCATCAGTTATTTGTTGTAATTATGTTCACATGTCCGAGAGAGATCATCCTACCTGTGCTGATTTGATTGCAAGATTGCCTTGGTGATGAGCTACATGAATTAGAGATGTTCTTTGAGGGTTATCCAGATCCTTTTAAAGGGAAAGTAGCTGAAGTTTTTTTATGACTTCGTGCTGTTCAAGAAAAACAGTTTTAGTTGAACACTTGATAACCATTGGGTTTAAAGAAGCAGCGAAAGATTTATTGAGGATTAATGTAGGGTAAAAACCTAAAAAAAGAATCCTTGATTGGGCAGGTATTATTTCCGTTGTATGCTAAACGCGGTAACATAAACCTACGTTACCCAGTTTTACATACGACAGAAGTAAATACCTACCCATGATTCTTTTTTGTTTTTACCTTAAATCTTCTCAATGGCTAATTTTTTAAACTCAAACGATTATCAAGTGTTCAATTAAAATTGCATTTCTTTTGCCTTGAGCAGCACGAATTGATAAAAGAACTTCCAGTTTGAAGAATGTGGTTTTTGATGGGTGGTAATGTCTGAGTGTTAGGAGGTGTTACCCAAACTTTTATAAGCATTTAAGTGAAATTTAATAACAAGGATTAACTTATTTTTGTAAGAATTTGAAGAGTTTTGGTTAAAGGAAAATGCGTTTGATTTGTTTAATTTTATCAAAGAGATATGTCTTGACTACTTTTAAAGATTTTAGATTAATTAAAGTAATGAATTTAAGGATAAATGTTTTTGGGATTTTCAATTAGTATTTTTAATTTTTAATTGGTATGGTCTTGAGATTTTTTTTCTTACGTATTGGTATAATCTTGGTGTAATACTTATGTTACGGTAGGTAATCGGAGATTAATAATAAGGATGGCGTTTGGCGGCCCAAGTGTATGATGGAGGAGAACTCCGGAAAGGTCCGCAACTCGGGAGGCTCCGTCCGACTTGTGCTCGCGTGTGAATGGGGGGTGGTACCTGCAAAGACACTCCGATGCCTAAGTTAGCAAGAGTGTAAGTAGGTCTTAGAGAGTATTGGACTTAGAGATACCTGAAGGGGTGTCAGGGTATTTATAGAGGCGAGCCAATAACCACCGTTGGTGTAGTGCCATATCTTTAGGGTGGTAACCGTCCCTATTATCTTGGGGAGGTTAAGATATGGCTTTATGAGACGGTTAGAGAGATTTTAGGGGCGGTTACTCATTTGAATGAGTGTTTATCTGCCAGCTAATCTCGCATCCGACCTCTTCTGACCAAGTCGTGGTTGATACCGACTTCTTATGTGAAGGCCGGTACTTAGCTAGGCTCTAATCCTTTAGATTAGGCCTTTTAGTTGGACCTGGGCCTTTATATTGGGCCAGGGTATGAACAGTGCCCCTACTTGAGCCCAAATTTTCTTTAAAGTTTGGGTTCAAGTATTCAACTCGGGCTCGCAGTCGACTTGTTTGAAAGAGTACGGATCTTGGAAACCGACGTGATTTTCGCGACCTTTAGTTTCTGACAGTTACGTCAATTCAAGCGTCGTGTCCGTTGAGGGATCATTTAGGGATTGAGGGCTTTGGTAACGGTGCAGTCTCATTAATGACTGCCTCGCTTTTTACCATTATGCCCCTTAGCCCTTCTTATAAATATTTTCCCTCTCTTTCCATTTTCCGTTTCTGCAATCTTTCAAACTTTCTCCTTATCTTGTTCATACTGCATCTTTGTGTTCGAAGACTTCTGTTCTTCTCCAACCTCCATTTTCGGATAAAGGTTAGTTTTGCTTTTTCCATGTCATGCTTTATGTTTGCATGTTTTGTTTTGCGAGTATATAGGTTGACCTGTAGATTCTGGTTTCGAATCTCTCTTCTTTAGTGGCCGTATTTTTTGATTTTCTTTTTCTTTTTCCTTTTTGTAGGTTTTCTGCCACTTTCTTCTTTATATAAAAAATGGCTTCTGTAGACATTCTTTCTCAGTGGGTTGACGATACGGTCCTTGGGGAGGAACCGTTGGTTGACGCTGAGTTTATCACCCACCTTCGTACTCATCATAGGCTCTGTACTTCGGACGAGGATGAGCCCAAATACGAACTGATAATCCCGGGTCCTGAAGACCGGGTCTGTTTTGGGAGAGCTAATGAGGCGGCCCCTCATTTTTTCTTCATGTATGAATGTATGATCACCCGTTTGGGTGTTTTTCTTCCTTTCTCTGATTTCGAAATGTCCGTTTTGCACCACTGTAAGGTTGCCCCTACTCAACTCCACCCCAATTCTTGGGGTTTTTTGAAGATCTATCAGTTTATAAGCCATGCTCTGGACTTCCCGACCTCTTTAAGGATTTTTTTTCTTTCTCTTTCATATGACTAAGCCCTTCAGTGGGCTAAACAACAAACAACAATGGGTATCCTTCAGAGCTATTCAAGGTCGGAGGATTTTCACCCTTTTCGACGAATCTTTCCACGACTTCAAAAACTTCTTTTTCAAGGTTCAAGCTGTAGGGGGTCACCACCCCTTTTTTCTGGACGAGCATTCCTCCCCCCGCTTTCCCCTTTACTGGTTGCCGGCCTCCCCTTGCGAAAAGATTGGTCTAGATGACCTAGACGAAGTGGAGGCGGCCATTGTGGGGTTTTTCCGAGAAGCATGGGGGAGGGCCCCATACTTAGATACGAGGAAAATCCTTCAGGGGACGTCGACTTTCGTTCAATCTTGCATAGGTGGCGCATGTATTTTTTATTTCCGAGTTGTTTATGCCGACTTGTATTCTACCGACTTGTAACTTGGTTGTTTCTTTTATAGATATGGCAAAAAAGAACGCTCAGGAGGCCTACCAAAGGGTCCAGGAGGCTAAGGCGAAGTCCCGGGCTAGGGCCAAGACGGTCATCTCTCCGCCACCTCCTCCTCCTCCTAAGAATGTGGTTACTCCCTCTCAACCTCTTGTCATTTCTTCCTCGAGTTTGCCCCGACCACCCCCTTTTGCCCAAACTCTCTCTGAGCCCGAGAAGAAGAAGCGCAAGACTTCAGAGTCTGGCTCTTCTTCTTTTGATGGCGGGGTTAAGGCGGATGCTTTGACATTCGTTCGAAAGAACATCTATCCTTTTATGAGTATGGATGATGTTTCTGTTCGAAACCACCTTACCGCCATGGCTGAGGAGAGTTTTAGGACAGCGGGTGTTTGTAGCAAACTCTTGGACATTTTTGAGAAGGCTCCCCTCAGCTCTTTGGGGGCATCCTCGAAGGTTGAGGAGCTGGAGGGGAGACTTCTTATTTATGAAAAACATGAAAAAGAGTTGAAGGAGGAGAGAGATAGACTGAGGAAGGAGAGGGATCACCTTAGGGAGGAGGAGGGTAAGCTGCGGGCTCAATGCACCTTGGAGGCAAATTTGAGGAAAACAGCGCAAGAGAGCTACCACAGTTTGTTTCAAGATATTGTTGCTGTGAGGAAGGACTTGCTGAATTCCCGGAACGCATATGCCGAGTTGGAGGATTCTATCGCCGAGGGCGCCGAGGAGTCTTGGAGAATTTTCTTGGAACAAGTCAGAGTTATTGCTCCCGACTTGGACCTTTCTCCTTTACATCCTGACAAGGTAGTTATCGACGGCGCTATTGTTGACCCTCCTGTCCCCGAGGTCATTTCCGAGTCAGACCTAAAGACTCGGGGGCAGAGGATTATAGAGTCTCCTCCTCGTCCCAGAGATGCTCCGGGTTCTTCAATCCTTTCCCCGACTTCCTCTTTGGCTCCTCCTCCCGGTCCTGGTGGTGGTGATTCCTCTACTCCGTCCAAAAAATGACTTTTTATTTTTATGGCTATATGGGGGCCCGGCCTGTGGGTCCCCCCCTTTTTTGAACTTATTTATTTGTTGGTGGTTGTGAACAATTTCCTTCTGGCCTTTTAAGGCCGTAAACAAAATATTCTGTTTGGTGCCCTTTTTTGGATAAGGGTTTTAAACAAAATAAATGCCCTTTTTTGGATAAGGGTTTTCTAATCAAAGTAGGTGCCCCTTTTTGGATAAGGGTTTAAGTTACTTTGCGCGTGTACATGCTTTTCCGTTTTGAATATGTTTGATCTTTTTCGGAAAACCCTTTTGTTAGCTTGCATTGTTTTCTCGAGCCTTTTTCGTGCAAAGACTTGTATGCAAACTTTAAACTTTTCAGGTTTTCATATCTCTTTTGTTATCCTTTATACTCAACTTTGCTTTAGTGAGCTTTTATGACTTAGGTTATTTTTGTGATGCGTTTTTCATCTACTCGGAGCTCGGTTTTCTTTTACTCGGAGCTCTTTCGAGTTTGTTTTACTCGGATTTCCTTTCGACTTAAGAGTCGGATAGTTTCCGAGTTTAATACGATCAACTTGTATAACCTCTTTACACCGACTTGTACCTCGTCGTTTTATCCTGACGACCATGTTAGGTCGATTCATGGGATTTTCACGCTTTGTCGAGCTTAAGTCGGCGCGTTTCGTAGAAAGACTTATAAGAAATAAAGGAGGATATTTTAAGAGAAATATAGTGATAAGAAAGATCTTTATTAATCGGGAAGGTACTTTTTTGCTACTAAGGGTCTTGACAGTGTATTTTCCCTTAGCCTCTACTATGATGCCTCGTTAAAAACCCCTCTCCAGAAAAAACCCTTTTTTGGGAAAAAATCATGAAGCTGGGAAAAGAGTACATCAGGGAGTAGAGTTCGCTTCTAGCTGTAGTACCTTTTCATATTACATGCATGCCACGACCTTGGTAACTCAGTGCTATCCAGGTCGGTTACTTTATAATAACCTTTCCCTAACACTTCCTTGATTTTGTATGGCCCTTTCCAATTTGCGGCGAGCTTTCCATCTCCTGACTTGTTGACTCCAATGTTGTTTCTGATTAGGACCAAGTCATCTACGGCAAATGTTCTTCGAATGACTTTCTTGTTGTATCTGGTAGTCATCCTTTGCTTTAATGCCGCTTCTCTTATCTGGGCGTTCTCTCGGACTTCGGGGAGCAAGTCGAGCTCCTCTCTTGTGCCCCTGTACATTTCCGACCTCATCATGAAGAATTACCCTTGGGCTTTGCTCACTGATTTCTATAGGAATCATGGCTTCTACGCCGTATACCAGTCGGAAGGGTGTTTCTCCTGTGGCGGATTGGGGTGTTGTCCTATAAGCCCACAGCACTTGAGGGAGCTCTTCAGCCCAAGCTCCCTTCGCTTCCTGTAATCTTTTCTTCAAACCTGCCAGTATGACCTTGTTAGCTGCCTCGGCTTGCCCATTGGCTTGTGGGTGCTCTACCGAGGTGAATTGATGTTTGATTTTCATACTGGCTACCAGGTTTCTGAAGGTGGCGTCGGTGAATTGGGTTCCATTATCTGTGGTGATGGAATAAGGTATCCCATACCTTGTGATGATGTTTTTGTAGAGGAACCTGCGACTTCTTTGAGCGGTGATAGTGGCTAACGGTTCTGCTTCTATCCACTTTGTGAAGTAATCTATTCCCACGATTAAGTATTTAACTTGCCCTGGTGCTTGGGGAAAAGGACCTAACAGATCCATCCCCCATTTTGCGAAAGGCCAGGGGGAAGTTATACTAATGAGCTCTTCTGGTGGAGCCACGTGGAAATTTGCATGCATCTGGCATGGCTGGCATTTTTTCACAAAGTCTGTTGCATCTTTCTGCAAGGTCGGCCAGTAGAATCCTGCTCGGATTACTTTTCTGGCCAGCGACCTTGCTCCGAGATGGTTTCCGCAAATCCCACTATGTACTTCCTCCAAGACCTCGGTGGTTCTTGAGGTCGGTACGCACTTCAGCAATGGTGTTGATATCCCTCTTCTGTAAAGGACATTTCTCACCAAAGTATAATGTTGTGCTTCCCTTCGGATCTTTTTAGCTTCTTTCTCCCCTTTAGGGAGGATGTCGAATTTTAGGTATTCGACTAAGGGATTCATCCATCCGAGGTTTAGGCCGACTACTTCAAGTACCTCTCGTTCATCTTCTGCTTTTGATACCGAGGGCTCTTGGAGGGTTTCTTGAATCAGGCTTCTGTTGTTCCCTCCGGGTTTGGTACTTGCTAACTTGGATAGGGCGTCAGCTCTGCTATTTAGATCCCGAGTTATATGTTTGACCTTGGTTTCCGCAAAGCGCCCTAGGTGTTCCAAGGTTTTTTCCAAGTATTTCTTCATATTGGGGTCCTTTGCCTGATATTCCCCATTTATTTGGGAAGTCACCACTTGTGAGTCGCTGTAGATCGTCACCTTTGTGGCGCCAACTTCTTCTGCTAACTTTAATCCTGCAATCAAGGCTTCATATTCTGCCTGATTGTTTGAAGCCGGAAATTCAAATTTTAAGGAAACCTCTATCTGGGTTCCTTTTCCATCTACCAATATTATGCCTGCGCCGCTCCCTGTTTTGTTGGAGGATCCGTCTACATAGAGTTCCCATGTAGTCGGTTTTTCCTCTTGCTCACCTGCGCATTCTGCAATGAAGTCGGCGAGGCACTGGGCTTTAATTGCAGTCCGAGTTTCGTATCTCAAATCGAACTCAAAAAGCTCTATCGCCCATTGAACCATTCTCCCTGCAACATCCGTCTTTTGAAGGATTTGCTTCATGGGCTGGTTCGTACGGACTCTTATTGTGTGAGCCTGGAAGTAAGGTCGTAGCCTTCTTGAGGCTATCACTAAGGAGTAAGCAAACTTCTCTAGTTTGTGGTACCTTAGCTCCGGACCTTGTAGAACCTTACTGGTGAAATAGACCGGGTGTTGCCCGACCTCGTCTTCTCTAATCAGGGCTGATGCGACAGCTCTGTTTGCGACGGATAGGTATAGGACGAGGTCTTTTCCCGGTTCCGGTCGGGTTAAGATAGGAGGTTGGCTTAAGAAGCTTTTGAACTCTTGGAACACCTCCTCATATTCCGGAGTCCATTCGAACTGGCATCCCTTCCTTAATAGGGAGAACAGTGGAAGGGATTTTAGTGCCGATCCTGCCAAAAATCTGGAGAGGGCTGCAAGTCGGCCATTGAGCTGTTGAACCTCTCTCAAACAAGTCGGGCTTTTCATTTCTAGGATGGCTCTGCATTTGTCGGGATTGGCCTCAATCCCTCTTTGTGTTAGCATGAACCCTAGAAATTTTCCTGCCTCTACTGCGAAGGCGCATTTTGCGGGATTTAGTCTCATCCCATGCAACCTTATAGTGTCGAAGACTTGTGAGAGGTCGGTTAAGAGGTCGACTTCTTGCTTGGTTTTTACTAACATGTCGTCGACGTATACCTCCATTAGGCTTCCTAGATGGGGGGAAAACACTTTGTTCATCAGCCTTTGGTACGTGGCTCCTGCATTCTTCAGTCCGAATGGCATGACCACGTAGCAGTAATTGGCTTTTGGTGTGATGAACGATGTTTTTTCCTGGTCGGGTTCATGCATCGGGATTTGATTATATCCCGAATAGGCATCCATGAACGATAGGTATTGGTACCCTGAGCTGGAGTCCACCAGGGTATCAATACTCGGTAGGGGATAAGGGTCCTTAGGACATGCCTTATTCATGTCGGTATAGTCGACGCACATTCTCCATTTACCATTTTGTTTTTTGACTAGCACTACATTGGCTAGCCATGTTGGGTATTTGACCTCTCTGATAAAGCCGGCTTCTAGGAGCGCCTGTACTTGCTCTTCTACTATGGAGGCCCTTTCTGGGCCGAGCTTGCGTCTTCTTTGCTGTACAGGTCGGGATCCTGGGTAAACCGAGAGCCTGTGAGACATGAGCTCGGGATCAATCCCGGGCATGTCGGAAGCCTTCCAGGCGAAGAGGTCGGAATTAGCTCTTAGGAGTTCACCCAACCTTTGTTTCAGGGTTTCCCCTAGGTTGGCTCCTATGTGAGTGTTTTTTCCTTCCTCCTCTCCGACTTGTATCTCCTCGGTTTTTCCTCCCGGCTGGGGTCGTAGCTCTTCTCTGGTTCTTGCGCCGCCTAGTTCTATGGTGTGGACTTCTTTGCCCTTCCCTCTCAGATTTAGGCTTTCGTTGTAGCACTTCCTTGCCAATTTTTGATCTCCCCTTACCGTTGCTATTCCTCCTGGAGTCGGGAATTTCATGCAAAGGTGGGGAGTTGATACCACTGCTCCAAGACGATTAAGGGTAGTCCTGCCAATTAGGGCATTGTAGGCTGACCCTTCATCGATGACTATGAAGTCTATGCTCAGAGTCCTTGATTTTTCCCCTTTTCCGAAAGTTGTGTGAAGGGGCAAAAATCCCAGTGGTTTTATTGGCGTATCCCCTAACCCATATAGGGTGTCGGGGTAAGCTCTCAACTCTTTTTCATCTAACCCTAGCTTGTCGAAGGCGGGCTTGAAAAGGATGTCCGCCGAGCTTCCTTGGTCTACTAGGGTTCTGTGGAGATGGGCGTTGGCTAAGATCATGGTTATCACCACGGGATCGTCATGCCCGGGGATTATCCCTTGCCCATCCTCTTTTGTGAATGATATAGTGGGGAGGTCGGGTGTCTCATCCCCAACCTGAAAGACTCTTTTGAGATGTCTTTTGCGAGAAGATTTGGTGATTCCACCTCCCGCAAATCCTCCTGAGATCATGTGGATGTGTCTCTCAGGGGTCTGTGGTGGAGGATCTCTTCTGTCCATATCATCTCGCTTTCCCTTTCCATGGGCGTCCGACCTCTCCATGAGATATCTGTCAAGCCGACCTTCTCTAGCCAGCTTTTCTATCACATTCTTGAGGTCGTAACAGTCGTTGGTGGAGTGACCATATATTTTATGGTACTCGCAATACTCACTGCGACTTCCCCTTTTTTATTTTTAATAGGTCTTGGGGGTGGCAGCCTTTCAGTGTTGCAAATCTCTCTGTATACATCCACTATAGAAGTCTTTAGAGGAGTATAAGAGTGATATTTTCTGGGCCTTTCGAGACCGGGTTCTTCCTTTTTCCTGACTTCCCTTTCTCTTTCCCTAGAGGAGGAAGTAGGTCCAGGCCGCGAACTCAAGTCTCTTAGTCTTGCATTTTCTTCCATATTGATGTACTTTTCGGCCCTTTCTTGTACATCACTTAGAGAAACGGGGTGTCTTTTAGATATGGACTGTGAGAAGGGACCTTCTCTAAGTCCATTGACTAACCCCATTATTACTGCCTCCGTCGGAAGATCTTGAATCTCTAAACATGCCTTATTGAACCTTTCCATATAGGCTCGTAAAGATTCTCCGACCTCCTGTTTTATTCCCAGGAGGCTCGGTGCATGTTTTACTTTATCCTTTTGGATTGAGAACCTCATCAATAATTTCCTCGAGAGGTCTTCAAAACTAGTGATGGATCTCGGGGGGAGGCTATCGAACCACTTCATCGCTGCTTTTGATAAAGTGGTCGGGAAAGCCTTGCATCTCGTAGCGTCGGAGGCATCCGCTAGATACATCCGACTTTTGAAGTTGCTAAGATGATGCTTTGGATCCGTAGTTCCATCATAGAGGTCCATATCAGGGCTTTTGAAGTTCCTTGGAACTTTTGCCCTCATTATGTCCTCGCTGAAGGGATCTTCTCCGCCTGGGAGTTGGTTTTCTCTTTCATCGCGGGAGTTCTTGAGGGAGGATTCTAGCTGCAAGAGTTTTCTTTCTAACTCTTTCCGCCGTTCCATCTCCTCTTTAAGGTACCTTTCGGTTTCCTTTTGCCTCTCCCGCTCTTGTTCCAATTGCTCCAAGCGGCTATGGACCAATCCCATTAGTTCAGTTACATGAGGTGGTCCGCCCTTTTCTGATTCACGTCCATCTGAGGAATTTACCTTCGGATTCTTTACTCCGGAGGTGCCCTCTCTGTGTTGATCATTGTCTTCATTTCCATTGCCCATGTCTAGATTCTCTTGTTCAGAATCTGTTTCCACATGGCCTTCTTCGTGGGATCTATCCGCCATCGTTGAGTGATCTCTCGGGTCCCCGGCAACGGCGCCAATGTTACGGTAGGTAACCGGAGATTAATAATAAGGATGGCGTTTGGCGGCCCAAGTGTATGATGGAGGAGAACTCCGGAAAGGTCCGCAACTCGGGAGGCTCCGTCCGACTTGTGCTCGCGTGTGAATGGGGGGTGGTACCTGCAAAGACACTCCGATGCCTAAGTTAGCAAGAGTGTAAGTAGGTCTTAGAGAGTATTGGACTTAGAGATACCTGAAGGGGTGTCAGGGTATTTATAGAGGCGAGCCAATAACCACCGTTGGTGTAGTGCCATATCTTTAGGGTGGTAACCGTCCCTATTATCTTGGGGAGGTTAAGATATGGCTTTATGAGACGGTTAGAGAGATTTTAGGGGCGGTTACTCATTTGAATGAGTGTTTATCTGCCAGCTAATCTCGCATCCGACCTCTTCTGACCAAGTCGTGGTTGATACCGACTTCTTATGTGAAGGCCGGTACTTAGCTAGGCTCTAATCCTTTAGATTAGGCCTTTTAGTTGGATCTGGGCCTTTATATTGGGCCAGGGTATGAACAACTTAATCATTGGATTTTATTGGGCCAGGGTTGAAGCTTAGGACCGAAGAAGAATTTAAATCGTTTAAAATTAGACAGTTCGTTATAAACCGAATGAAATCGGTCAAAATCAGCCGGTTCAATGCAATTCGTGAACCGGCCAATCCTATGGTGCTCCCAACAAATGCAGGTCTTGGGTGCTCCAGCAGCATTTGAATATTGGATCCAATATTTAAAAATGCATGCAAGGAGTCTCAAACCCATGTCTCCTTGTTAGGCACCAATAAGGAACGCCACCAAGCTAATGTGTTCATTTGTAAATTTATGTGCTAATTATTCTATATATTATATACATACACAACTGAATTATTTTATATTTATTTAATTTAATTTTAGTTTTATACTCAATTTTTTTTAATTCTTTAGAATTTATAGAATTATTAAAATAAGTATCAAATATTTTAATATTTACATTTACATATTAAAATGTTAGTAAAGATATTTATTTTAAATTTTTTAGAGTATTGAGTTAGTAGGTCTTCGAAGATTTCGACTTAGGACTAATTAGTAGGGACATATAAGTATCACCACAAAATTTCACATAATAAATTAATGGGGGGACATAATGTGTTTATCGTTTACTATCTTGAAGGACCAAATCGGTACGTTACTTTTTTTCAAGGACTAATTAATCTGAAGTCGAAAATTTTAAGGACTTAATTGTCACTTTATTCAAATGTTTACTATTCTATATTTTTATTTACGTACGACCGGTTCTATTGGTTCAACCAGTAACCCACCGGTTGAACCAATGACCCAGTGATTCAATAACCTGACCGATTTAATCACCGGTTTGGTTCTGAGAAAGAAAAAGAACTTTCTATAAGAAACTTAATCTTACGTCTGTAATAAATCATATCGCGCGTCCATTTTCATCCAGAACAACTTTTGTTTTGTAGCACAGTCATTTTTTTTCTTCATTTTTTTTCTTTTCTTTTTTTACTTATCTATTCTACTTCTTTGCTTTTGATAATTCATCAAAAAATTTTGATTTTTAAAATCAGGATGAACCTTAATTCAACATGAAAATGAATCGAAATTTTTAAATGATTGCAACATACAATGCATGTTTGAAAACAAGCAGAGATGAACTGAAATTATTTTAAATTTGAACAAAGAATAAAAAAGACTCAATGATCAATAAAAACACATTGAACTGTCAAATATCAAAGCTACAACCAACTTAACAAGTGCACGCACATGAATAAGTTTAGCAAATTTAAGTGAAACTAAACCAAATGAACCTCAATTAAACTAATAAATGAACCGAAATTATAATTACTTATCAATATCATCAAGTGAACTTCAATTAACTCACAAATAAACCAAAATTATTTTAAATTTGAACAAGGAGTCAAAAAGATTCAATTAATAAAAAACATAATATATATTTATAACAATAAGATAATCATTTTTGAATCTTACTCATCTCCGGATTCAATTTTAGTTTTTGTTTCTAGGAAAATGATTTTTTTAGTATAAGCAACTCGTTCAGATTTGAACAAGCACTCAATTATCAACAAAACACATTGAATTTATTTTTGTTATCCAAATAAACATCAATTAAACAAGAAATGAACCGAAATTAGTTAAGGAATAAAAAATTTTGTCAATACTTATCAGTAGTATTAAGTAAACCTCAAAAAATTAGTTCAGATTTGGACATGCACTCAAAAAAGTTCAATCATCAACAAAAATACATCAAATTCATTTTTTGTATCCAAATGAATCTCAAATAAAATAAGGAATAAAACGAAATTACTTAAGAAATACAAAAATTTGTCAATACTTATCACCAACAACAAAATATTTTAATATAAATATATTAACATAAAAATAACAAAAAAATCAAAAAGAAAAAATTCAAACATAAAAATGGGAAAGTATAATGCTGCCTGAGTTTAGGCCCAGTGCATGTCCTATCATGGCAGGAATTATATAGATTTTTTCATAGCATGTGTCTAAGAATGCATGATAGAGATCAAAGCAAAAAAATCAATTTTCTCAAGAGCTTGTGCGAGACATTCAATTCTGGGATATGCCTCCGTGCATCAAATCCCATTTCGTCAACGATAACTTTCTTTTGTTCACTAAAGTCGGCGAATATCTGGACTATCAATCTCGTTAAGCATCTCAAATTGTGATTTTTCTGTAAGGATTTGAAATATTATGTTATATGATATATTTATAATACAAAATTAGAGTTGATTTAATGTGTATATGTTTATATTGTAATGTGGCTTCTCTTTTTTTGAGATGGTCTTTTTTTATGAGTAAAACCCCTCTCCGGTCCCTAACCATTTACGAAATTGACCTGGCGCCCCCTCACCATCAGAAATTAACAACGCGGTCCTTAACCATTCTCTTCGTGTGACCAAAAGGACCCTCTTACCGATACTTCTGGTTAAGAGGGTCCTTTCGGTCACACAGAGAGAATGGATAAGGACCGTGTTGTTATTTTCTAATGGTGAGGAGACCGGGGAGGGATTTTACTTAAAATTGAAAATTAAATAAAAAAAAAGCATTGTTTTAAGTTTTGTATCTAATACATTCTGTCATATTTTACATGTGGACGGGGAGCAAACAATGTTAAACTTAATAGATAGCACGAATTAAACTGCTTTTCTTATTAGTAGAATTAAATTCATCAACCATAATTTTAATAGTAGGGTTACACGTAAAGACTAAATATTCTTTTTAGATTTTTAGAAGTGATATTTGTTTCATCCAAATGTTCGTGATATGACAAATTAATTTTAATTTAATTTTACGTATTTTAATTTTGTTTATTTAGTTACTAATTTAAATTTTATGCGAGAGAATTTAGAGTTTTCTTTATTTAACCTAAAGTTGAGTAAGTTTCTTCGATTTAATTTCCAAACCAGTGAACAAATTATATTGAGGTATTTCTTTCTTGTTGCATCAAGAAATTAAGATTAATTTCTTGATGCAACAAGAAAGAAAGGTCACTAATTCTGGTAGTATGTTGTGAACGTAAAGATTTTTCCTCAAATTTTTAAAACGTGGTTGTATCTCTGGCTATGGCCACGCTTTAAAATCGTGGTCATGTCTCGTTATCGCCATGCTTTAAAAGCGTGGCCATATATCCCATATGGCCACGCTTCAAAAGCGTGGCCATATCTCCCACATACGGCCACGTTTTAAAGGGTGGCCATTTGTAAAAAGTGTGGCGATAGGTCACCAAAAGCGTGGTGATAGAGCAACCGCCACGCTTGCAAACGCTACCCTTTCAAAAGCATGACGATAGCTGAAAAAGCATGGCGAAAAGCTATCGTCACACTTTTTTCAGCTTTTCGCCACGCTTTAAAAGCGGGGCAATAAAGCTGTTTTCTTATAGTGTTTTGTCCCTAACCATCTAGAAAAGGACCTGGCGCCCCCTGACCATTAGAAAATAACAACATGGTCCTTATCCATTCTCTCGTGTAACCGAATGGACCCTCTTGTCGGTTTTCGGGTAAAAAGTAACCGGAAGTATCGGTAAGAGGGTCCTTTTGGTCATACAGAGAGAATGGTTAAGGACCGCGTTGTTAATTTCCAATGGTGAGGGAGCGCCAGGTCAATTTCGTAAATGGTTAGGGACCAAAAAGGGGTTTTACTCTTTTTTTATTTTGGCTGTAAGAAATAAAAAATTTTGTCACTACTTATCAACAGCATCAAGTGAACCTCAGTTAATTAATATATTAACTGAAATTAGTTGAGATTTGAACAAAAACTAACTAAACAACCACACATGAATAAGTTCAGCAAACTCAAGCGAAACAAAACCAAATGAACCTAAATTTCTTAAGGTATAACAAAAAGTCAATAATTAACAATAGCATCAAGTGAATCTCGATTAATTCACAATAAATCGAATTTGGTTTAGTTTTGAACAAAAATCATAAAGACTCAGTTATCAATAAAAATACATTCAATTCATTTTTGGATTCAAATGAACCTCAATTAAACTAAGAGATAAACCAAATTATTTATCAGAACTAATAAACTAACAACATAATTTCATTCGATACCCTAGTTACAGAAAAAAATAGAATTAGAGAAACTTGATCTACTAAATGAATGAACTCGATCCACTAAACCTTGAACCGAACTAGTAGAAATGCTAGAATTGCTAGAAATTAACTGAACATAATAATAATAGTTTTGCCAGTATCTTGAGGAATCTTTGTTGTTCTTTTTGTGTGTTTTTTGTTGATGATCTCAAACGCACCACTGAACAATAGTTTTTGCAGAGAATTTGAAAGATTTTTGAGAGATTTGAAATTCTTTTGTTACAGTTTTGAGCAGAAAATTTGAATAGTTTTTCATATTAGAGACTTAGAGTACGAATAGACGGGTAACGTTTTTGGAGTTTTCGACGCGTGTACACGCTCTCTTTAGTGAGAGTTTTTTTTAATCCTCTAAATTTTAAAATTTATTTTAGAGGAAAAAGTGTAATCTCTCACTATTTATTTCATAGGTGGGACCAAGAGAAAATATGAAAGAAAAATTATTTAAGGGTGAGAAATTACGTTTTACCCTCTAAAATAAAAATTTAAAATTTAGAAGATCCAAATTCTATTTTTTTTGTTTTGTATTGGGCTTGCTTGGTTGAACTTAGATGCAAAAAAAAAACTTCAATGTGTAGTTCTTCTAAAAATAATTAATTTTAAAATTTATTATTTAAAATATGTTTTAACTATTCTGCTGGTCCTTATAGTTTTGCAAAATTTTTAATTAGATTCTTATATTTTTTTTCTTTTAATTGGATCCCTGCACTAATTTTTTTTTCAATTAGGTCTCTTTTGGCAGTAATTGGCTTAATTTTATAGAGATCCACCTAAAAAAAATAGTGCAGAGATTCAAATAAAAAAAAATATAGAGATCTAATTTAAAAAAATTGATGCAAAAAATTAATTAAAAAAAATACACAAATCTAATTAAATTAATTTTTTTCGATTAACAGAATAATTAATCCTTTAAAATATTATCTAAACATATAACTTGGATGTGAAGAAATTCTTTCTCCGTGATCCATTAATTATTTAATTTCCTAAAATATGCTCTAGTCTTACCCTTAATGACAAAGAATATTGTACGCATTGCAATTATTGAAGTATTGAAAAATATTGACAACCTTTTATTTATCAATATATCTAAATATAAAATCCATATTTTGAGTGATCCTAGTATAAGAAAATTGCTATGTTCAATCGTGTTTGAATAAGACAGAGGTATACATTATATGTACATCATAATTGACATATGGTTTTAATTTTTAAAAATTCAAAATTTCCATATTTTTTAAGTTAATGTTTCCATGCGTTTATCAAGAAAAATTTAAAAAATAAAAAAGAAAATATAAAAGCAAGAATTTATGTCTAGAAATATACAAATAGATATTTCCTAAGAAAAATGCAAAAATCATTTTCAGAATATTTGTGTTCATTCTGATGTCAATATTTTTCATATAGTTTAGCCCACACCACACACATAAATAAGAGAAAAAAATACCATACCAAAACTTTAAGGAGAACTTATCCAACTAATTATTTAAAATAATATGTTTTTGAATTTCACTAATTTGATTAAACTTGTGCAATTGTGTTCATACAGCTATACCCATAAAACATAAGAGAAAAGGACTTCTTTTATTTTTTTTGGTTCTCAGAGAAAACAACAATGATCAAGCAAGATTTTGTTGAATTTAATAGAGCAAAGAAGCCAAAAATTAAAAATCAAGCCCAAAATCAAGAAGAAAAAGGATAAGCAACCAATAAATCCTGTCAAAATAAAATAAATAAATATCTAGAGTTCGAATCTCGTCTTGTGTATACAGCAATTTATTAACTAGTGATAAACCCTTAAATGAAGTTTAAATTCGCGATGGATTAGTTTTTAACCTGTCGGACAGAAGACACTATAAACAAAAAAATATTAAACAACCAATAAATAAACTAATAACGCATTTGAATGATGTATTTAAATTTACATTTCTTCGTAAAGCTTTCTTAGTATTTAGGTGTAAGTTCCTTTGCTTAAATTTGACGGAAATAAAGTTTGAAAATTAAATAAAGATTTATCAAAAATAAAAATATTTAATTTAAAATTTGTTAAAAATTAATTTGAATATTTATTTAAAAAAATTATATTGAATGAAGTTATTGTGGCTGGAATCCAAATTTACATGTAACATAAATACAAATATACAACAACAAAAAAGTGAAAAGGAAAGAGCTGGCCATGGCCATCCCATTACACAGTGTCTCTGAGCTCTAAATTATTTTGGTAGGCCATTAACTTTTTTCTATTTCTTATGAAAAGTAATTAATTAACATATTTTAGTTTTTGTTAAAATTTATTTATATTTTAGTTTTTGTTAAAATTTATTTATATGATGTTAAACTCAAATAAATTTTAGTGTATCATAATATATGTTTTATGGAAAAAGAAAAACACTTTATTCAATTAACTCATTATGATTTCGAGTTATTATATAAATATGAAATTACAGCATAAAATATTTTAAAATTAGATAATATTATACATGATATTTTATTTATTTATCATGCTTATTCAAGGGTTTATTTTATTCTCATGTTATAAAATAACTGTGTATTATATAACTTAAATCGAGAAAAAAATCTATATTTTTATTAATAGAAGAGATATAATTTGTAATACTTATCACATAATTTACCCATATTTTTTAGGAATTAATTTTTTGAGAAAAGGATAAATAAGTCCCTGACCTTTTGTCCTGCGGACATTTTCGTTCATAACCATTGAAAAATACTTTTAAGTCCTGACCTTTATAAAATTTGGACAGATCAGTCCTTCCGTCTAAATATCTCTGTCAGAAACTAATCCATCCAAATACCTCCATCAAGGACTGATCCGTTCATATTTTGTAAAGGTTAAAAACTTAAAAATAATTTTTAATGATAAAAAATAAAAATATCTGTGAGACAAAAAGTCAGAGACTTATTTATCATTTTTTCTAATATTTTAAAGTTAAATTGTTTTAAAAATTGTTTCAGACCTGTTATCTAGGTCTTTGCCGACCCATCATAATTCGGTCCAACCGGCTTTAATATCTAAATCATTATGATATCTTCAAAATTCTAATAATTTTGTTAATTTTTTGCAAAATAAGATTTTATCGTTAAAAGATAAGAAAACTTAAGTCATCTATACAACAAGAAAGAAAATTTTAGAAGTCAGTAATTTTATTAAATTTTGGCCAATATATAATCAATAAAATTATTGGATAAAATTTTACATTATTAAAAATATTATTAATAATTACTTGATAACTACAAACAACAAAAATTACTTGCTCTAATATTTCTCAAAAAAAAATTCAATTGCTATTCTAACTATGATCAATTCTACTATAAACACTTAGTTTCTATCTCCCTTTCTTTTTGTCACCGATCCAACGAATAACCAATTTCCACTTCTGTTAGGTAGATGTACAAAATTCTCTTAGCAACTAGATTTATTATTTCTCTTAATCTTGCAATTCTTATGAAAAGCAATTTTATCCAATATGTGTATATAAACTTGTGAGATTTAATTACTATTCCCTATTATTATTAAAAAATATACATATATTTAATTATATATTAACACAAATAAATAACTTTTAAATTATAAAAATTTAATTTTAATACATCATCAATATAAAATAATTTGATGCATACATTTAATTACTAATACTAGTGAATATTTATCTAAAAAAATAAATATAATTATATAATTATGTAAACAACTTTACACTATAAATACATCAAAATTAAACTCAAACTATAATACATGAATAATTATTAAAAAACAAACATAATTAAATAGTTGTATATATTACCAATATAATTTAAAATTAAATTGATATATTTATAAATTATAATCATTAATAACTATATTATATATATACTAAAATTAATAATTAAAATAATTATTCATATAAAATATATATATTAAAATATAAAATTAATATTATAATAAATAATACATATATTTATACGTAAATATATAATAACTAATTTAATAATTATTTTTTACGTCCACCTAATATTTGAGAATAATTAAACAGATAACAATAACAATATAATAAACAATGATGATTGATATGGAAAATAAAATGGTAAAATAATTATGATGGATAATTTTTTTTTAAAGCTTGAAAAAGAAAGTGCATAGGGACAGGAGAGAAAGCCAGATAGATAGAAGAGAATTGAAAATTTGAAACGCTTAAGTGTGTGACAGTTGACACCAATCTCAATTTTGAATCCCAATCTGAATCTGAGATAAATGGGGATACTCTATGCCTTGGTGGCACGTGGATCGGTGGTGCTGGCGGAGTTCTCCGCCACCTCCACAAACGCCAGCGCCATCGCCAAACAGATTCTCGACAAGATCCCGGGCACCAACGACACCCACGTCTCTTACTCTCAGGATCGATACATCTTCCATCTCAAGCGCACCGATGGCCTCACCGTTCTCTGTATGGCCGACGACACCGCCGGAAGTTAGTATCTTTTTCTTCTTCGTCATAAACCCTAATTTTTGTTTTATGTTTTTTGTTGAGGTTGATGCTCTGTGGTTTCGATTCGTTGACTTTGTTGGTTGTGATTATGGTCAAAGTTAGTGTCTTTTTCATCTGGGCATGCTGTTTTTGTGGCTTAAGCTTAAGACTTTTTTATTTGTTTTGGTTTTGGGTGAGTTTGCTTCAATTTGATGTGATTCGAGCTCAAGGCTTTCATTTGTTCTTTTTTTATTGGGATGATTTTGCTCTAATTTAATGCCTTTTAGTCTGAAGCTGAAAGCTTATCTTTTCAAGTTTGCTTTTTCCCCCCCCCCCCCCCCCCCATTTAAGGATTCTATGTGATTGGAGCTCATTGGTATAGATCGCTTAGTTTGATTTTTCTTTTTTATTTTTATATGAAAAAAAAAAAACACTGATGAATTTGTGGTCTAATTTAAGTTTAAATCATTTGGCTTTGGTTGAGTGAGCAAAATTAAGGCATCAATTGCTTGTCTTAATTCTTCTGAATTTGCTAAAATTTGGTTCTCTGGGATTTGAGTGGTTTTGCTTTGCCCAATTGAGTTTGCAAATTTATGTTTTTGCTTTTACTTTTCTTGTAGGGAGACTTCCTTTTGCATTTCTTGAGGAAATTCATCAGAGGTTTGTGAGGACTTATGGACGTGCAGTTCATTCAGCTCAGGCTTATGGGATGAATGATGAGTTCTCAAGGGTTTTGAGCCAGCAAATGGAATATTACTCTAATGATCCTAATGCCGATAGGATCAATAGACTCAAAGGTGAAATGAGTCAGGTAATCATATCAATTTGAATAAATGGAGCTAGCTAGTTTTGTTTATTTCTATTTGTATCCGAATGTAATCAGCCACATTGATGCAATTATTAGATTAGGCTTCTTATATTACACCCTTTGGGTGAGGTCCTTCCCTAGACCTGCGCTTGTGCACCAAGCTACCTTTTTTTTGTATCCGAATGCATTGATTTTTTTTATGTATCAATTACAAGTGTGATATTTCCTTTGAGGTGTATTTTATAGTGAATATTTGTCTAAATCACTTGCATTGCTATTTTTTCCGAGGGATGGATGTTCGCATGAGTCATGAACAGCATTTCTGTTTGTTCCATATTACGCCTTGACTCGTATCTCTAATGTTTGGCACTGTTGGTTGTCCTGAATTTCTTCTCTTTTTGATTTGGGTTTTGTTGTAGGTAAGAAATGTCATGATAGAAAATATTGACAAGGTTTTGGATAGAGGTGATCGACTGGAATTGCTGGTGGATAAAACTGCTAACATGCAAGGAAACACCTTTCGCTTCAGGAAGCAAGCTCGTCGATTCAGAAGCACAGTCTGGTGGAGAAATGTTAAGCTTACGTATGTTCTCTTTCTAAAAGTGATCCTATTACTCATTAACAATGACTTTTAAGTTAATCTTATAATAGAAATTTTTGTAGCAAACAACATACACGCCGATTTCATACACAACTCATAATACGAAACATCGATCTTCAAATATGTAGTTAGGATGCTAACTTCATGGATCCTAAATCGCTGACAAAACGATGCCATGTTTCAGGGTTGCACTCATAGTAATCCTACTTGTGATAGTATATATTGTGTTGGCTTTTGTTTGCCACGGGCCTGCGCTGCCGTCTTGCATATAAGGGAAGGATCCGATCGACACGTGAATTTTGAGTGTGCTGCTTCCTTGGCGTCTTCAGCTTGCATATGTCAGTTTTCTTCTCAGCTTCCTTTGTTTATAGAGATTTTCCATTTGTTCAACTTTGGTTGAAGATTCTCTACTTGTGTGCTGGTGAATTCTTTGTGATAGATTGGAAGTGTTTTGGTTGTACTTTCATTGTGGGGGGAAAAATCATGTATCATGCTCAATTATTGGTGTAAATCATATCATTTTCAGCTTCATACTGCCATGGATGTGACAGATGCTTGCTTAAAAGTATTTACAGCCATTAGTTCTTATTTATAATGTTTAAAAGGTTATATGGAAATTCAAAATTGTGAGGCCATGTTAAGGTTATGGCAGTGATACAAGATGTGATCGTTAAATTGTATGAAGAAAAAGACTATGCATTTGACAATTGATCAAAAGTTCAAAACCATCTTTCTTCAATCATGTTTAGATAATTCTAATGCCTTAACATCCCCACATAACTCATATGTATTTGACTGTTATTTTGATTCTTAAGTTTGAGTGCTGTTGCCTCAATAACTCTTTCTTATGAGTGAATTCAACAACCAAAATTTTTTGATGAGCTTTTGCAAGATAACATAGCATATCATCAATTATCAAATAAAATAAATTGCTAATCAAATTCTAATGATTTTTAAAAGAGGTCAATTAGAGAATTAATTATTTTTCCTCTAATATCCATTTTAAAATTTTTTTTCGAAATTTAAAATTCAGAATTTAAATCTTAGAGAAAATAATAAATAGCTTTCTGATTTTTTGTCTCATAGACATTTAAGTCGTTGAAGATTGAATATATTTAAGATTCTAACCTCCTTAAAACTTGGACACCTCTAGGCTTACGAATCGGAATAGGCTTACGAATCGTAATGGAGACGTCTGATAAAAAATCACACTATGTTTCTCCCTAAAAATTTTTTGTTAAAGTCACACTTACACTCTAAATCTTCTAAAGAGTTTGTGTTAAAAAAATTAATTTTGTAATTAAACAAATAATTAATATTAACTAGTTAAAACTTAAAAATAAATTTTCTGTATTTATTCTGTTTTAAAAACATGAAAAGCTGTTAAAAAAATGCTCATAATACTTAATTTGAGACCAACAAAGCATGCAATATTTTTTCATTAAATAATGATGCATCAAAAGGAATAAATAGATGGATGTAGACTTATGTTCATATTTAGGAATTACTTGCAACTTTTTCTCTCTATGCTTGTTTTGCACTCAAAGCATGTTATGTTTATTTCATTCTTTCATAGGATGCATGCTAATCTATAGGTAATATCATACCCCTTTTTTTTCTATTATTATTATTTATGCATGGTATGAACATGGCTATTCTCAACAATTATTCCATCTATAAATATACCAAAAAACACTCAACTTATACATTATTATATTTTTATTTATTATTTTTTTTGCATTAATTATATTGTCTAACAGTTTTGTAAGTAATAAGGTAGAGGAACAACTTCAGTTATTACTATAACAATAAAATACTACCAACTTATAGTTCTCCATTTGGACCACCCCTTATAATAAATATGAAGGGGAAAGAGAGGGTGAGGGTGGTGGTGGCAATGTAGTGTGTGTTGATGGGGTTGGGTGGTGAATGGTGACAACAAATGCTACCAAAACTAAAAGACAATACTTTAGTTTACAACCTCATTCATTCATGGTATCCTTGTTCCAACCAATACAGACAAATTTTCCAGACCAGCATTCTCCACTGGTTACCTCCAAAACTGGTAACCCCTCACTCCTCTCATTGTTTCTTACACGCTTTTTACTAATAAAAAAAAAGCTCACTTCGATAAAGACACTAAAAATTGTCATTTTTGTCTTTTTTTTAAGATGTTTACCTATATTTTAATATTATTGGATATTTTTATTAAATTAGTTAATAATTTATTTTTTTAATAAATCAGAACAAAATCAGTTTATTATAACAACAATAATAAATCAAATTATCCGTATTATTAATTATTAGACCCAATTTGATCTGATCGATTTACACAATCTAAATCGAATTATGTTTAAATTTTTTGATAAAAAGACAAATATATCCCTGATTTTTTGTTTAAAAATAAAAACAAAAAATGATCCAGTGGGTTATGTAAATTGGTCGGTTCACCGGTGATAACAATTGAGTTTATTGTTGTTGTTATAAAAAAGTCAATTTTATTCTAATTTGTTAACAAATTCAAAAATAACCAGTTCATTAATACGTCCAATAATAATACAACACATAAATGTCTCCTCCTAAAAAAAGGTGAATTTTACGTACTATAATTTGGTGTCTAACTTTTGTCTAATTTAATTTTTATGATAAATTTTGAATATTTAATATTATTTACTTTTATACTTATAAAATTAAATATTAATTTTAACCTTTTTTGATAAATTAGGCAAACACTTTTGGCATCATAGCAATTATCTAAAAAAATATTGCATGATTAAATTAAAAGTAAAAACTTTGATGCAGTTAACTTCATGTGAAGTTGATAGTTGAGAGCGAACAATTTAGTCAAATTTATCAAATTATTTAATAACTCTCAATTATCAATTTCACATGAAATTAATCTGTACATGAATTTCTACTTAAATTAATTTTAGTTTTCTGTTTATTATATTTTATATCAGTAATTTAAATTTAAAATAAAAAATATAAAATTTAGATTTAGACTTTGATAACATTTATTTTTTATTTTTTATTTTTTAATTTTTAATAACAAGTTAATTTTCAAAAAACGTTGTGCTTCTTACTTTTTTTTTTCTTTCGAAAAACATAGTATTTGTCGTTGCGTGAATACAATCAGAATTAATAAAATTTTATTCGGTGTTTATTTGAAAAATATAAAGATATCAAAATTGTATTTGATAAGAGATAATATAGATTTTTTTTAATCTTTCTATTTCTGTATTTATATTATTTACTAATTATTTAACACAAAATATGAAATATTCATAACCATAAAAACAATAAAAAAGACAAATAATTTTTTTAAAGTATAGTTAATATCTTACTTACCCTTACTCTATAAAAAATGTTATATTTTTTAATCTTAATACTATAGGAACTGTATAGTAGTACATATTATTGTGAAGGAATAATATAGATTTTAATGAATGCATTAAATGAATAAACACACAAACCAACTTAAATATTTGGTCTCTTCTACTTGATATTTATTTGAACTCACATGTGGTTATAGAATCACCTTATTATAGTTTCTCTACTCCTATCTATAAAGGATATAAAATATAAACATATTCATCACATGCATGATGCATTAGATTCTTTCACCGCACGAGGCAATGACAAGTGCTCAAGGACCAATCAAATGCTGCCAAATAACTTTTCTACATTTTCATTACAATAAAATTAAAATGAGTTTAACAAAGTTTGGTTGATTTAGTAGTTAGTTCACTAGTCTGTTTAAGTAAGTGTCGGGATTCAAATCCCGTCTTTATATACATCAAACTTTTAAAAGGAGTTTAAATCTGCGACGAATTAGTTCTTGAAATACCATAAAAAATAATAAAAAAATAAAATAAAATGAGTTTCCCTTTCTATGTAAATATACATCAAAGGGATTTGTTGTAGTGGAAGCTAAGCTTCAATAAATGTATGATTTTCGCTTTGACAACTTCCTTCATAATGAATATCAGAAGAATAGAAACAATTTGTTTTTTTTTTTTTAATGAAGGCTAGAAATGGCAAGTAGCATCAAACTATGATTAAGATATATGATATATGACTTGTTTATTCTTTTTATTTGTTATTGTGTTTCTTTTTTATAATGGGAAATTCTCTATGTTGCTGTTGAAGAAAGCTCATGATTAATTATGGTATTGCAATTATAGGATTTGTTAATTTAAAAAGTTTATCTTCTCATTTATTGGAAAAAAGGGACAAAAGTTGAGATCTAGTTCGAACATAAATTAAAATAAATTAATATTATTTTTTTTTATACTAATGATGCATCTGTGAATATTTAAAAATTAAATTTATTTTCATAATTTTTTTATATAATTGCTTTTAATTATATTTAGATACTATATGGTTAAGAAGTAGTTTTAATATAATCTATTGCGTTTGAAATATATGAAAGAAAGTTATTTTTAAATTGTATAATTACAAACATAGATATGAAATTATTGTTTACATTACTTAATAACCTTTGATATTTGAAATCAAAATTAATAAAATAATGTTAAATTATACAATTGATTTATATATTTTTAATAAAATTATAATTTTGTATTTATATTTTAAATATTTGTAATTAGATTTTTAAATTAAACATAATTTTATATTTAGATTCTCATTAATGTTTAATGTTTCAAAAAATATTGAAGAATGTATTTTTATTATAACACCTTTGCTCTGAAATTGCTCTAAAACTTGGATTCATAATAAAAAAAAAGTAAATAATCATTTTTTATTATGAAAGATTCAAACACCGATAAAATTAACCATAAAAAAATAAAATTAAAGTTGTATCCATAAACGGTAAATTATGTTTGACAAAAATAATCAATTATTAATTTTTTATTATTTCTATTAAAAAATTAATTAAAATATCCAAAATACTCTTTTCTGAACCTTTCGAATTCTTCAATTCAACTCTGTATTAACGGCAAAATCACTACCTCTTGTTCTCAAATTTTGAATACCACTACTATATATTATCACTGTCAACACCACCATTAACAAAATTCATCAATAAATAGAGATAGAAAGAGTGTGACAAAAGGAGATAAACTGCTAGCAACAATTTATTCTCTTCTTGTCATCCTCTTCAATAGTTTGCCACTAAAAGATTCTGCTTCGCACACGAATAGAGAAATCACAGAAAATAAAACAAGAAAAAACAATTAAAGAACAAACAAAACGAAAGTTCAACAAAAATCTATAAGTTCCATTAACAACATTTATTTTTTTTGTTGTTCAGTTCAGAGAATTTAAATAGAAAATGAAATGAACTATAGCTCATATTCAATTTCTCATACCTCCAGATTTGACAACTCGATCCTCTCCTCGTCAAGCCTAAGGGATCCATTGCTGCAAAATAAAGATGCCGAGAATTCACTAGAGCCAAGGCTATAGCATATTTCCTCCGTCGCCACCTTTGGCAGAACCGCCTCAACGACGGAAGCAACGCTTCTCCTCCTTCTCTCGAGCTTAACGATTGCTGAAGATGACATAGTTGATAATTTTTGCTCTTCATTGCTTCTTCTGGCTTTGTTTATCTTTCTTCAGTTTATCTTCTTTTGTCTCATTCTGTCTCTGTTTACTGATGAATTGTGTTGACAGTGGTGGTGTTGATAGTGATGGTGGTATTCAAAATTTGAGAAAAAAAGGTAGTGGGTTTGCTGTTAATAGAGAGTTGAGTTAAAAATAAATTTGAAGGTTGAAGATAATAAAAAAGATTGAGGTAATTTGAGTATTATAATTAATGTTTTAATAAAAATTAATAATTGGTTATTTTTGTCTAACATAATTTATCTTTCATGGATAAAACTTTAATTTTACTCTTTTATGATTAGTTTTGTCAACGTTTAAATCTTTCGTGGTAAAAAATGGTTATTTACTCTAACAAAAACTCTTTGTACTTTGTTAAGTGGATCTCTAATAATATTAACTTCACAATGTGTGACATTCTTCCATCTGATTTGAAAATAGTGTTACCATTTATTGGCTTGGGTTATAGTGTTAATTGACATTATCTAATTTGAAAACAGTTCTATAAGATAGACAATGATTTTTGTAAATAACATGAATAATGGATTAAAATCTTAGTCTATCAAAAATAAACAAAAAGAAGATCCACCTAAAATAAGTACAAAAATCCTATTCTAACTTTTTTTTTAAATTTTAACCATTCAAGGCTTACACAAATTACCACTATTTCAAATCGGCTCCATCTGGCGTTGCTCTCTCTTCAACGGACATCATCGTTGCTGACTAGCTTCTTAGTGTCGTCACGGCTTCAGCAACCAGCCTCCCACACATACCTAATAAAATGAATATCCATCAATTTTCATTATACCTACTTAAATCAAATCCAAATTAAATAAACATCTACTTTAGAATAAAAATAACCATCTACATATCTAGTAAAATAAACATCTAACAAATTTTATTGTATCTACTTAAATTCAATTCAACTATTTATTTTTCTTACAAATGGGATGTTTATTTTTCATGCAAATGAGATATTTATTTTTAATGCGAATCACATCCAAAAAAAAAAAAGAAAAAGAGGAAGAGGAGGAGAACCTCAATGGTAGAAGAAGAATGATGACGAGACAACAACACCGCCGCCCAAAGGCCGCCATAGCTTAAACAATTTAAGCTCTGCAAAGAGAACAAATCACATATCTTCACCCTTCTTTAATTAGTAGCTTCTACATATACATATATGTATGATTTAAACTAACTTAGTGTCACTATCTTTTAGAATCTATCTCAATTAATTATGTGTGCTTTTTTTTTGTTATGCCTCCTTTAATTTACATTTCGATTACATGTACTTAATAGACAATTATTATTAACTAGTATTCTCTTATATATGAATCCACCAAAAAATAATTAACACTGCAACAATGCCACCATAAAAAAGTAGCGCAAAAATAGCGGCAGTCGTAGATGGGCGGGTAGATGGGATGCGCATTGGTTGAGCACCAGAGGGGGAGATGCGTCGGGCTGACCGACAAAAAAGGAGGCGTGTTGGGCTGACCGACAGAGAAAAAGATTGGGATGAACGACGGTGTGAATGGAAGAGGAGAAAAAAGATTGAGATAGAATAGGAACGTGATATGACAGTATATTGAGAGAAGATTAAATTGTCTAACCTTAATACAAACCTAATGAAAATCATCATCATTAAGAGCATTATCCCAAATGCTTAACTCTTCATTTCTAACAAATGTAGCAATTATGTGAGCACTCTTATTATTACAAAAGATTATACAATTATGTGGTTAGAAACATATGATTGTTTAGTTGTTTAAGGTACTTTTTAATTTAATAGATTAAAGACTAATTTATATTTAAATTTGAGTCTATTATTGACAAATAAATTAATATATGTATAAAGTGAAATTTAAACTCTAAATACTTACTTAAACATGATTGTACCTCTTTTTGTTAACCATCTCCATACAAGAATTGAATTTGCATTGAAGATGACATTTACTAGTCAAACCCTAGTAACATGCTTGTTCAAAACCAGCAAAAGTAGGGTTTATTTTACCCAACCTTCTCTTAGTTTGGACCATTTTTATGTAAAACACTTTATTGCTATAGCTTGTGTCTCCATCTTGAGTTAAAGCTTTGTACTCAACTTTCTTTGATATGGCTGACCAAGCCACATAACAAGCATTGCTAACTTGTTCCTCTTATTCCTATTTTGGTGTGTTCGTATCATATCTCATAAATTCTTTTAGAATAAGTATATAAAAAAATTAATTCGTTACTATTTGTCAAATCTTTATTATAAAATTAGTTTTTTTTTTTAATTTTCATTTTAAAAATACTTAGGTTTAAAATTTAAGAAATGCTATTTTGTGTAAAAAATAATTTTAAAAAATTGTTGTTATTAACTGAATTTTTTTCTAATGAAAATTATTATATTTTAACTCAAGATTCCGACTTCTTAATATCCAAGGAATTTGAGAATCTTTGTAAGAATTTCTTACATTCTTCATTATTTTTTGAAAAGAAAATATTATTTAATTTTCTTAAATATGTTACAAATCTTATGATTGAGAAATGGTTCACGGGAAGTACTTTCTTTTTCTGGTGGAGTCCCATACACATAATGTTGTATTGTACAGTACTCAAAATAAAAACAAATAGTCCATAGTAATGTCAATTAAAATTAATTTTGTTTAAAATAGTGGAGTCATAAGACATGAAGGGTGTATATGAAGCTACCTAAGTAGATATTAGTATTTTTATTTTTTAAATAAAAAAAAAGTTAGAGAATACTTGTGATAGTTCAAGTCACGATGTATTTTTAAATTCAATACTTATTTAGATGCACCAACAATTACTATTTTCTTACGGTAGCCTAGTATTTTATTTATTAATAAAAAAATTTAAATTTAAATATAAATTATAACTTATAAGTTATAACAATAAAATTAGGTCCAGTTTGGATAAACAGTTTAATTAATTATTTTTAAAAAATAACTTAAATAATAAATATTTATATTAAAGATAACTTATAAATAAATTATTTTGTATTTATTTTTTTAGTTTTAAAATCATCTATTAAAAAAATGTGATAAAAAACTTTTTATTATAAAAAAATACTTTTTTAATTTTTTCGTAGACATTTAAATAATTTCTTAAAAAGTTATAATTTAATTTTAAAAAGTACACTAAATATTAATACTACTATATTTTATAAATAAAAAATAAAAAAAATTGCTTTTAAAACTTCCCACCAATACTAAAAAAACATGCAAACTCTATTGGCAAAATGGCAATAATTAGCTATTTTAAGAGCATAAATAATCACTATTTGAAATTTACAACCTTCCAATAAACATCGTTTTAATATTTATAAAAAAAAATCTTTTGAAGTAGGCATCATCATTTCAAACTTTTTGGATTTTCCAAATTATTATTGTAACTACATCAATGTTTATCAACTTGATGTAACTAAAAAAAGTATTTACATTGAACTATTAATAATTATAGGTATATTCATTAATCACCATTTCAATTAAGCAATATATTTTACTAAAGCCTAGATTCCCTTATGTTTGTAGTGGTACTAATTCTATTTCTTAACAATCTTTAAGAAAGAAATTAAATCTTGGAAAGAAAATTTGATTTAAGTACCTATTCATAAGTTGACTCAAGACATCCTCTTCCTCCCTAGCATTTATTGATCATACCCTAAATTGGGTTATCTTTCATCATAAGTTACATATTTGATTATTTTCCCTCTCTTAAAAAAAATGATATAAGAAAAAAGAAAGAGAGAAAAAGCATATATTGGATAATACTGTAGATGGTTCATAGTTGCTCATGTGCACAGCAGGAGGCAATCACGGATTAGAAAGGTAGCCCCATACATTATCTCACTTTTTTTTTCAATTTTTTTGCCCATAATTCTACAGATTTAAGGGGAAAAATAATAGTTTTTATTATTTCAAAACATCCACAACTTACAAACTTTGATCTTTTTCTTTCTCTCTAACGCATAAATAAAAGTTTAAAACATTATTAAAAAAATATTAATTGTACGCCAAAATTAACTACTAAAATCAGTTACTAATATTAAAAAATAACAATCAGCTACTAAAATCAGTTACTAATATTAAAAAATGTTATTGTTAATATATATTTGTATTTTAATATATATTTTATACTGGTAGTTGACTTTAGTGTACACGTAGCATAGTCCAACATTATATATATACTAAAAAGGGTAAAATATTGTTTTGATTCTAAGTTTTGGGTCGAATCTTAATTTGGTCCATAACGTTTCAAACATCATATTTTAGTTCCAAACATTTTTTAAACGTCTTATTTCAATTTCAAAAAAGTTTTAACCGTGCTTAATATTGTCCTACTATTAAATTTGAAATAAATAATTCGCATATTTAAGAGCCAATAACATTTGATTTTAGTATGCAAGTAAAATTGATCTACCAACAATTACTAATATAAAAAATTTTTCTTTAATTTTGAAGCGTTAATAATTGATTGTTAGGATTTGGAGTTTTATGTAAAAAGAAAATTGAAGAAAAAAAATGTTACAATAAGGTTTTTGTTATGTTTTTTTTAACAAAATATGACTTAACTAATATCATTATTAAAGTTCATGTCACTCATTATGTTAATTATTAGTGTCAAATTTATGGGTAAGACAACATTAAACTTATTTAAAACTTTTTATGACAGAAATAAAATGTTTAAAATGTTAAAGATTAAATTAGAATTTGTCTCGTATGTTAAAAACTAGAACAATATTTTGTCCTATTAAAAATTAGTCTAAAAATAATTATTATGTATTTGTGATATTTATATATATTAGTTTATATCTTTTTATTTAAATAATTATTTATTAGAATAATTACTTACAATAAATAAATAATTAAATTTATTTAAAATAATAAAATAATGATTTTAATAAAATATCAAATATATATTTTAAAAAAAACACATTTTCCCTCCTTCCTTTATAATTCTTAATATTTGAAAACCTTATTTATGGGTTTAGGTAACATTCATAATTTACGGCTCTAACTCTGTAACAATGAATGACGTGGCAAATTCTCATTGGTCTGTCACATGACCAGACTCAAACTCGACTATAGAGGACCCCAATCCTTTCCCTCAATTTCTCTCTCTCTCTCTCTCTCTCTCTCTCTCTCTCTCTCTAACCAAAACACACAAACACATACTGAAGACACCAGAAGTAGGTGAAAAGCAAAGAACCCTCTTTCTCTCTTCAGATTTTCTCACATTACCACCACAAACCGCTGTTTTTCCCCTTCCAACCTAATCCGATCGGAAAGTGTGAGAAAATCTCCGAGAAAGTGACATAAAAATCTCACACCCCAGAAAGAGGAAATTAAGAAAAATACCAACTTTCCCTGTTGGGATTTTCCCATGAGGGTGAAATGAAATCAAGTCTTGATTTTTGAAGTAAAGGGTTGAATCTGGTGCCCCCTTTTGATCCTAAACTCTGAAAGTTTGCGGCTTTGTGTTCAGATCTCCGTGATTCAAGTGGTGTTGGAGCTAAGTGTTGGATCTCCTTGATGGGTTGACTGAATGGTGGAGCTGGGGCTTTTGGTTTTGGATTTTTTGGGGTTTGGAATGTTGAGGAAAAGTTTCAATTTTTGATTTTGGGTTTTGGTGGTGGTGGTGGTGGTGATTGAGCTTTGAGGTCAGTGGCAATGGTGGTTCTTAAGTGATAGTGTTGTGTTTGTGTGTGTTGGAGAAAATGTCTGCTTCTTTAGCTGCTTTTGAGAGACCTAGACATGGAGCTTCCAATACGGTATGTTTTATTATTTCATATTCTGTTTTCATCTTTGATAGAATCAAATAGCCCAAAAATATAAAAGAAATGTTACTGTTTAAGTAATTTTGAGCTAATGCAGAAATGATTTGATGGAAATTTGAGTTTGAGGAGGAAGTTTTTGTTTTTAAAGTAGTTGATTTATTGGTTGAGGTGTGAGAGATTTGGTTTGCTGTGTGTCTCCTTGAAAATATTGCCAAAAGAGTGAAAATAGCATTTGGAATTGGTGGTTTAGTATTCTTAGTTAAGTGTTGGTTTTCATGATGCATTGCAATTTCCTCTAGTGTATTTAGCTAATTAGCTTATTCTAGTAAGTATTGAGAATTTAGGACAGGGGCACTAATGAACTAGCTGAATCTAGGAATCTAGGTGTCATTTACCATATATGTTTATATTTTAGTTTCCTTAATAGTTTAGGACCATTTCTTGTTTAACATAATCATAAACATGATCATAATAACACAGTCAACAGTTATGATTTTATGCTGATAATGGCTGGCATGCCGGAGGTTGTGATTTGCACCTGACGATTTGATTATCATAAAATGAGAATGGTGTCTGTTCAAATATGTTAAAGAGTTATAGATGTCATTCAAAAGAAATAGCTGCTTTTAATATAGAAGATTTGGAGGATGAGAGTATAGATCAAACTGATTGAGTAGTCGCTATTCATAAATTGAATGCATTAAACAATTGAGTATGCTAAATAAAACCACCAATACACTCATATACTGATCTGCATTGTCCATGCTGATTTTTTTTCTTATTCTTTTTCTTTCTTGTGTTAAGTTGCACCAAAATGCATGTGTTCGAGTTAACATGTGTGCCTCCAAAAGTTCATGTTCTACATATTCCTTTTAAATTGAAGAAAACAAAACCAGAATTTCTAGGTAGTTGGACCCTGGCAAAACTTAGATTTTCCGGAAGTACAAAGGATTTATATCCATCCATATATCCCAAATGGTGGGACAATGCAAAACAGCTGAATACTTGTCTAAGAGCCAAAGAATGCCGAAATTTTTAGTTGGAAAGAAATGGGAAGACCAGTTGTGCCAGTTTAAAATTCTAGAAGTCATTGACGCAGTCTAAAGGCAATAGAGCTTGTCATCTAGTTTCTTATTATAGGTTGTTGTTATCTTCGAAGAAGCTATATTGTTCTTGAATAATGATAACCTGTGTTTTCTGGCTCACATGTACTTCATTTCTAGCTTGTATTTGTAATACAATTGCTCAATTTGAAAGTAGATATCATGAGAAGTTATGGAATGGCTCCTAACACATCTTGCTATTTGGCAGGTTTTCAAAAGTGGCCCACTTTTCATATCTTCGAAAGGTAAGTATTTGTATTTTTTTCTTTCTTTCCCACGTATGCTTTCTTTTCCTCCTTACCTCTTTTGTTCTCACTTGATTATTTTCCTCCTTTCTTTCCTTGTTTTCTTGTTTTGAATTTTGTAGGTATAGGCTGGAAGTCTTGGAAGAAGCGGTGGTTTATACTCACGCGCACATCATTTGTTTTCTTCAAAAATGATCCGGTTAGTATCAACTCTCTCCCATTATTTTTTATCATCTTTACTTAAATAATTTTCTCTGTCCTTATATTCCAGTTCTTCAGATGATTGTATTCCCAATTAAGCATATATAGCTGCAGAACTGTAGATTGCAGACAAAAATTAATATATTGTGATCGGTCAATCCTCCTTCCTCCATATACCTTTCTGTTTGAAAATGTGAATATGGACCTGTTTTAGATGATTGTGTAAAACTACACAAATGTTTGCTTATTTGGCACCTTTGTAAAATAAAAAAAAATTTGTTGGTTGGTCATTTTCTTTGACTATCTTTACTTTGGTTGGTCATGTAGAGTGCCCTTCCACAGAGAGGTGGTGAAGTAAACCTGACACTGGGAGGAATTGACTTAAACAATTCAGGAAGGTACGTTTCTTACATTTGAATTTTTTTATTTTTGAATTTTCATCATTCAATGATCATCTTCTAAATTTTGAATTTTATATTTCAGTGTTGTTGTTAGAGAAGACAAAAAGCTGCTTACAGTATTATTTCCAGATGGACGTGATGGGCGAGCATTCACCCTGAAGGTGATACACGATTGCACTTACTACTGCAATCTTGAGTGGATGGAGTTCAGTTAATACTTATTATTTATTAGATGTTGCATTGTTTAAATTATCTTATTGTTTTTCTCCCATATCAGGCTGAGACATCGGAAGACTTGTTTGAATGGAAGACAGCTCTTGAACAAGCCCTTGCACAAGCGCCAAGTGCTGCTCTTGTTATGGGACACAATGGGATTTTTCGGAGTGATGCGAGTGATTCCATTGAAGGGTCTTTCCATCAATGTATATACTCATTGTTCATTGCATCCTACCCATTTTTTCTGAAAAATTATATTAACTTATTTTAGTTGTATGTTGATTTTGCAATTTTGGGTTGTTTCTGCAAGCTTCTGAACCTTCCCCTACCCGTTCATCATTAGAAATATTCTTTTCTTGTTGATAGAAAGTTTCTGCCATCCTCATTTGTCTATATTCTTTCTAGGGAGGGACAAGCGTCCAGTTAAGTCTTTGGTTGTTGGAAGACCAATTCTTCTAGCACTGGAAGATATTGATGGAGGTCCTTCTTTCCTTGAAAAAGCTCTTCGGTTTCTAGAGAAGTACGGTAAGTAGATCTTCAAACAACTATCTAGTTTAACCAAATTTCATTTCAGTTTTCATCGTCCTTGTCTCAAATTTTTGGATTTAGATGTTTAGTTTTGTTTCCTTAGTTAAATTGATATTCTATGGTTCATGTATATTGCAAAGCCATGTTCGGAAATGGAAATGCACTTAACTGAACATTGGGAAAGAGAAAAAATATAACATCAACGAATCATCTTTGCAGGAACTAAAGTTGAAGGAATTCTAAGGCAGTCTGCAGATGTTGAAGAGGTTGACAGGAGAGTTCAAGAATATGAGCAAGGTAAGATGGAACCATTAATATGACGGTTGATAGTATTCAATGCTTTTGCTATGACACATGAAACTAAGGAATTATTATCTGCAGGCAAGACTGAATTTGGTTCTGAGGAGGATGCCCATGTTGTTGGTGACTGTGTCAAGGTACATAACATTAGTGTCGAATAATTTTTGGTGTTAACAAACTAACGGTGAATAGCTCAAAGCCATAAGTCAGTTATGAATTATGATCCTTTCATCAACTTTAACTTTGAAGGTTAATGACCTTCTGATATGGAAGAAGCTATATTTTCGAGCAGTTATTGTGATGATCCTTGATTTTTTAAATGCTCTGTTGGATTATTCATTTGATTAACCGTCTTACATTGGCATGTTCACAGCATGTTCTAAGAGAGCTGCCCTCATCTCCAGTTCCAGCTTCATGTTGTACTGCGTTGTTGGAGGCTTATAGTAAGTTTAGCTGCATCCTTTCTTGACAACCATATGCTTTTAAGAATAGATGGTTTTTTGGAAGTGAATATATGATATAAAACTTCATCTTATGGATACTTTTATTTTGCAAGAAATTGATCGCAAAGAAGCTAGGATTAATGCAATGCGCTGTGCCATAGTGGAGACCTTTCCAGAGCCAAATCGACGTTTGTTACAAAGGTCCCCTTCCTCACGCATATATCGTAAATATTGACCTCACCTTTTGACCTGATTTAACATGAGAAAATTTACGCATTTGCAGAATTCTGAAGATGATGCACACAGTTGCTTCCCATTCTCAAGAGAATCGGATGACACCGTCTGCTGTTGCTGCTTGCATGGCTCCCTTACTCTTGCGGCCTCTGCTAGCAGGAGAATGTGAATTGGAGGATGAATTTGATGTTAGTGGTGATAGCTCAGCTCAGCTTCTTGCTGCGGCTAATGCTGCGAATAATGCTCAAGCAATTATTACTACTTTGCTGGAGGAGTTTGAGAGTATATTTGATGTGAGAGACTTTCTTCTTTGATTAGTTGTGACTTAAAGTCCTTTGCTGCATTTATGTTAGTTGAGTCTGATGTATCCTGTTTTCTTTTGTTGTTTCAGGAAGAAAATATTCAGAGATGTTCAATTTCAGCAGATTCTCGGGTTGAGAACAGTGGGACTGAAGATTCAACCGATGATGAAAATATAGATGTGAAAGAAAATGGATACCATGATGCAGAGAATGAAGTTGATCAAGAGACAGAAGATGATGCCGATCGTGTACACAGTGGAAAATTGAGTGAAAGTAGTGGTTATGCTGGCAGTGATCTTTACGATTACAAGGTATATCATGCAACTTCTATTTGCTCCCCTCATCAATTGTCATTTACCGATAATGTTTTAGCTTAAACAAAAAATATTCTACAATAATTCAATTTCTACTCTCTTTTCATATACAAATCTCAAATTTCTATGTAGGAATATCTACAGAGAACTCATAAATATATAGAATGCTACACGTCCATAATTCTGCCGAGCTAGATTCAATAAGCAATTTGTTCATAATATTTGTGGTTAAATGTCACCCATCTTTTTCATTCATTTTTGTTTCTCAAACACAATTTGTGCCTATGCAGGCATTTGGAGGTGATGATTCTGATGTTGGATCCTCCAATGGCCATACCAAGACTGTCACTACTAATCATAATGCTGATCCTGATCCTCAAACTCCTCAACTGTCTGAGGATCAAAACAAGCAAAGAAAGAGCAATGAGAACTCAGTTGATGAGAAGGACGCTCCAAATTTGTTACCTCCCACTGAATCCTATCGTTCTATGGGTGAGATTTTATCTTCTATGGACCCCGCCAACCATTTACCCGTGCCTCAGATAGAAACAGGTTCTGCAAAGCAGACGGGTAAAGCTGGTAGCAGTAGTTTCAGTTCCAAACGGTCATCATTCTGGGGAAGGAGTAACGTGAGTATTTATTTTTTGGTCATACCTAAATTGTTTTTCTACTTGAAAATGCACGATATGATCCTTTTATGTAAGATGTACAAATCTGAAGGAGTGGACTGACTTAGTTTTCATGATGTATGGGAAAATTGAGATGTCCCAGTCACCTTTTATGCAGAGTCAATATTTGTCATCTGATAATTCATTCTGATTTATGCAGGCAAGGAAGACACCATCAGTGGAATCTGTTGATTCTTCTGGAGAAGAGGAGTAAGATATTTAGCTTTGTACTTACTTTTTCGCCGTTGATGAATGTGTCATTGCATTGATATTCTGTATATGGTCCATAGTTGTTCTGGGATCATCGGTCTTATATATAATGCTTCCGCTTTAATATTTTTTTCCTTCGTTTGCTCTTGAAAATAAAGATTGAATTATTTTTATTTGTGTAGGCTTGCTATTCAAAGGCTTGAGATTGCAAAAAGTGATTTGCAGCACAGAATTGCAAAGGAGGTAGGTTTTTTTGGTAGCTCATTTTGTGCTGTATTTTATAGTTGTTTTTTTTTTTAAATCTTAATGGAGGTGTGCTTTCATTTTAGGCTAGAGGCAATGCTATTTTACAAGCAAGCTTAGAAAGAAGGAAGCAAGCTCTGCACGAGCGGCGATTGGCACTTGAACAAGATGTAATCATTTATTTTTCAATATATGGTCTTATATACCGATATTTCTTTCTTTCGTACTTATTTTCTTTTGATTTTGTTTGCTAGTTCTATTCTTATCTTAACCATCATATCATGCATTGACATTACCACATTATTCTTATTTTTCGACATTAATGAAGTCTGCGTGATATTTATTATTAAGGTTTCAAGATTGCAAGAACAATTGCAAGCTGAGAGGGATCTTAGAGCGGCATTGGAAGTTGGATTGAGTATGTCTTCAGGACAGTTTTCCAGTTCACGCGGCATGGATTCCAAGGTTCTTTCATTTCTAGCAAAACTTGATATTCTTTTTCCATTCTGATTTCTTTCCGTATATACACAATCTTACAAAATCAACTTATGCGAAGACAAAGGCCGAGCTGGAGGAGATTGCACTTGCTGAAGCTGATGTTGCCAGGTTGAAGCAGAAAGTTGCGGAACTTCACCATCAACTTAACCAGCAGCGACAGCATCACTATGGTTCACTTACTGATGTGGGTGATCGATACCAACATGCCCAAAACCATCCTCAGCAGTAAGTATGCCCAAGCAATGCTGAAACCAAGTTCTAAATCGGCGTTTCTTTAATTTATAAGGACTTGCTTTGTTTCAAAACTGGGATCTCGAGTCGAATACCCTATGTAACTTGATCTGATTTATGCAGGAGATTTCTTCAGCAAGATTTTGATTCAACTCTTGCCTTTTGTAATCATGAAAGGAAACAAAGGACTGAGGTAATTTTCGTTCGTGAAAACTTGTTCCGCCCACCATTAACCTCCTAGTTTGAGGGCCACCATTTTCTCACTTGAAGGCCAATCTTATGTTTTGTATTTTTTTTATTTATTATGATAAAATCTGGCCATTGTTATGGATTTATGGTTTTCATAGCTTAAAATAACATGGCTATGCATTTTTTCTTTCATTTTCCTCAGGAGGGCTTGTTGGGCACAGATTGGAGAAATCTCAAAGGACAAGTATTGGCAGCCGGTAATGGCAGTCGACAACCTACTCGAAAGCAATTTATGGACTCAAGTCCTAGTGATTCAAAAAGTACCGAGGCATCGACAAGCATGTCTGTAGATGAGCTTGGTACCGTTGACTCCGCTGCTATGCCTTCCACCTCGAGGGCTGCAGAGGTAAGAATTTAGTTCTCAAGAATTGTGCCTTGGAAAGTGCCTCTTATTCCAAATTCCATTAACATGTAGAACTATGAAGATTTCTTATCCTATCATCAGCATTTTGCTCCATCTTTTCTGCTTTTACTCTATTGGATGTTTATCGTATTCGTATGCATGTCTCATGTCTGCATCAAATACTGCCACTGCGCATTTGGTTTGTGTTTTCATTTTCTGTTTTTAGAATTTTAGGAAGAAAAAAAGAGAGAACAGTGACAATAAAATTCAGTTTTCTGTTTTTACCTCCTGGTGTTTCTTTTTTCCTTTATAAAATTCTAAAAACAGAAAATACTGAAAACAAGAACAGAAAATAAAAAATGCAAACCAAACACACTTCTCAAATTTGTGACTGATTTTTTCCCTCTTAAAATTACGGTTGTTTACATATCATATTCATATTGATATTCATATCAATATTCATATTCATATCATATTCATTACTCATATTTGTATTTGTGCAACATAGTTTGGAATTAACCTATCGGCACTGATTTCAGGGGACAGAATATGGAAGACATCCATCTGTAGCTTCCTCAACATTAGTAGAGTTAACGACTCGTCTCGATTTTTTCAAGGAAAGACGTTCGCAGCTGATGGAACAGCTTCATAACCTCGATTTGAATTACGGTTCCACCACCACCTCCCAAGATTTCGTCTATAAACCGTCGTCGCCATCATGGAGTTGATTGGCTAAATTGGTGCTTCATTGGATCATATCCATGTGGAGGAGGAATAATTTTGGCTGACATGTTTGTATATCCTTTGACTCATTGCATATAATTGTATCCCTTTTATGCTCTATGCACTGTTTTTCCATTCTCAGTTTCTATTTAATTTCTTTTTTAACTTTTTGGCATTTGTTAGTGAAAGGTCATTGGAGTTGAGATGAGAATCTTTCAGTTTTTTCCTCTATTGAGTCTTTCTTCAGAATTCCTTTGTTTTCTTTAGGGGAAGGAGTGGAGTTTGTTGTAATTATATGTTAATGTCTATAGTTGGGGAATTTTGTTGGTGAAACAAAACAAATACAATGAAGAAATTTTTACTTCATTTTGTTTTTTTAATTATTATTTTTAATTTTTTTAGAGAGGGTTATGTTCTAGCTCTATAAGTTATTGTTATTAGGAATATTTGTGATGGAACATAAGAAGCATGGACTCTAATAAGAGCACACGAGTTTCAAGTTTTTACAAGATACGAAGAAATGGTATATATATGAAATATAAAATATTTTTTTTAATGAATTGTAATTTTAATTTTTTGTTAATTATATAAAGTATTTAATTTTTTTTTTGCGTTAGTAAATGATAATATATTATTTTTGAATTCATTTCAAGAATATAAGTTAAGAATAATATTGGATATAGTTGATATATGATAGTATTTAGATGTGTTTAAGTGTGTTTGGAAAAGCATTTTGTATTTTTTATTAATACATGGATGAATAAAAAAGATACGTCTATTGGATGAGTGTTGTATTCAAAATATATTTTTAAAAAAGCGTTAATAAAATGGAATTAATTAAGTATACTCTTAAGATTTTCTTTATTTTTTTTTTTTTTACTAAATCCTTAAGTTTTTTGATAATTTGAGTGAGTGGTTAAAGACTTCTAATGTAGGATATTTGTCTCTTCAAAATATTTTTACATTCATAGTGTGTGGGCAAAAGCCTCTTACCTTTTCTGAGATGTGCCGTCTAGGTCAATGTTTGATTTTTGTCAATTCTTTATTCCTTTCCTTTAATTTACTATGAAAGTTCTTTCATGAAATTGTCGCAATTTGGGAAGACCCCTAACAGTGCATAACCTTAAAGGGATGTGTCAATCCCACTCCCCTGAGATTGTATTTCTATGTGAAACAAAAAACCAATCTCGTCTGGTAGAAAGTAAGTTGAGATCTTGTCATTTTATGGATTGGAGAATTGTTAGTTCGACAGGTGCAACTGGTGGATTGGCTTTAACATAGAAGGAGGACACAATGGTTGAGATTCTTGTTGAAAAAGAGTTTATAGCTGCCAAGGTAACTGATCATGCTTTGAACTGTTCTTGAGGGCAAATTGGAGTACATTTAAATAGTTTGGATGGGATTCGGTCTACCCAATACATAAAACTTTCCTCTTTTGTACAACGTTTCTTTGGAAAAGTTGTAATTATGGGTGATTTTAAGACTATAGTGAGCCTCGATGAGAAGGAAGGGGGAGGGGGTTAAAATCAGCTTCATCTATTTCTGAATTTATGAATTTTATTCATGGTGGTGGACTGAAGGACTTGGGTATAATTGGAAGAAGGTTCACCGATACTAATAGGCGACGAGGGCAGGACCAGATCAGGGAGCGGCTTGACTGTGCACTTGCAAATGGTGAGTGGATGGATTATTTTCCATCAGCCTCGCTGTCTCGTCTCGCAAAAAACGGTTCAGATCATGCGCCTATCCTCCTTGATACAAATTCGGTTAAGGAAAAATCTAATCGGAGGTTTAAGTTTCAGGAGAGATGGTGTGGTTTAGAAGAAATTCAGGCAATTATCACTGAAGCTTGGAAGGAATGGGTGGATGGCTCAACAATGTTTGTTTTGGCTCAAAAATTGAAGCATTGTAGGCATCGTATTGTTCAATGGCAGCAACAGAATAAATCTAATTCAAAGAAGGATATTGGTGAACTCACATCTCAACTTGAAATTCTCAGAGAGGAGGGTATTATAGGGGGAGAACAGGTTGAAGCCTTAGAAAATAAACTTGAGGATGGTTACATTAGGGAGGAAAGCTATTTGAGGGAGAAATCTCGAGTAAAGTGGCTAAAAGAAAGGGACAGAAATACAAGTTTTTTTCACCAACCATTCTAATCCAGAATCCGGAGAAATAAAATTTGGAAACTCGAAAAGAATGATGGTACATATGCTACCACCCGTGAGAAAATTGCATAAATAGATAAAACATACTTTAAGGATATCTTCACATCGATTAACCAAGCTAATCTAGCATATGCATTCGAAGATTTTGAAACCAAAGTTTCAACAACCATGAATAGAGAATTAACTAGATCGGTCAGTTTTGATGAGGTAAAACGTGCAGTCTTTAGTGTTCACCCCTAGAGCTCCCCTGGTGATGATGGATTTACGGTTAAATTCTTTCAATTCTACTAGAATTTAGTAGGGGATGATGTTTTTAAGGCTGTCCGTAGTTTCTTTGTCAATAGTAGACTACTAAAGAGTTTCAACCATACACAAATCTGTCTCATTCCTAAGATTTTTGATGCAAAGGATATGACACAGGTTAGACCCATCAACCTTTCCTTAATTGTGTATAAGATTATTTATAAATTACTAGTTCATCGGCTACAAAAATTTATGACTTTACTGATCAGCCCTAATCAAAGTGCCTTCATTAAGGGTATATTGATTTCAGACAATATCCTAGTCGCTCATGAATGTATGCACTATCTAAAGACAAAGTAGAGGGGCCTATCGAGCGAAATGGTTGTTAAATTGGATATGAGCAAAGCCTATGATCGTATTGAGTGGCATTTTCTTTGGTTCATTTTGGAGAAGTTGGGATTTGAATCTAGGTGGATTAGTTGGATACAGGAGGTGGTGACTACAGTTTCTTACTCTGTCGTTGTTGAGGTCAACCTTTTAGTTTTTTTAAACCAAATAGAGGTATCTGTCAAGGAGACCCTCTATTTCCCTACCTTTTTTCTTTTCTGTGTAGAAAAATTATCCTTTTTGCTAAATAAGGCAGAGAAAAATGGTCTCATTGAAGGTATTTAGATCAATCGAAGATGTCCTACTGTTAATCATTTATTGTTTGCGAATGACTCAATCATTTTTTGCAAAGTGTTAGAAAATAGTTGTGAAAATATTCTCAATCTTCTTCAGTCATACAAGGGGTTCAGTGGCCAAAAAGTTACTTTGCATAAATCAGCTCTATTCTTTAGTAAGAATACTCCTCCCGCTGCTCGATTACTACCAACTTGGAAATTGGAAATTGTTCATATTGGTGCACAAGATAAATACTTGGATCTTCCATCTATAGTCCAAAAATAAAAAAAGGCCACCTTCAGAAAAATTAAGGACAAGGTGAGAAAGCGAGTTCAAGGGTGGAAAATAAAATTTCTCTCCTCTGCATGCAGACATGTTCTAATAAAAGCTATTGGGAAAGCTATCCCAATTTATTCACTATCATATTTTTGTCTTTCTGACACTTTAATTAGGGAGATTCACAACATACTCTCCCAATTTTGGTGGGGTCAAGAAGGTACAGAGTGAAAAATGACATGGGTTTGTTGGGATACTATGATAAGACCGAAACTGGAAGGTGGACTAGGTTTTAAGAATCTAGGGGCTCAGAATTTGACCCTATTAGTAAAACAATGTTGAAAAGTTGCCTCACAACCACAATCACTCCTATCTAGACTTCTCAAAGGTAAATATTTTTGATACAATTCTATAATGAATGCAGAGATTGGAATAGTACCTTCATGGGGGTGGTGTAGCATATTGGAAGCGCGTAAGGTTGTTAAAAAGTGGCTGGTTTGGCGAGTTGGTGATGGGTCTAGTATCCAAATCTTCAGCGATCCTTGACTTGCTCCTCCACATCCTTATGTTGTTTCTTCATCTAAAACTTTCAATCTACAAAATCAACCACTATTGATGGTCAAGGACTTAATACTTTCTAATGGTCAGTGGAATCAAACTCTAATTAGAAGTATTTTTTCTTAGGGCACTAGTCAGCGTGTGCTAGCAACAACAATTGGGGGTGAAGAAGATAAAATTTATTGGGCCCTTATAAAAGTGGTTTGTATGGAATTTGAATTTTCTAAAGTTTGAATTTCACTTTAGAAAGTAAAGTGTGATCTCTCACCATTTATTTTATAGGTGGAATCAAGAATAAATATGAGAGAGAAACTATTCAAGAGTAGAAGATTACACTTTACCCTCTAAAGTACAAATTTAAAATTTAGAGGATCCAAATTCGTTTGTATGAAGTGAGTAATGAGTACCATGTGACTTATGGGTTCTCGCATTCTCCCATTGAATTTTTTCCAAAGATTATGAAACAACGAAGTTTGTGGCGAGAACTGCGGAAGTTAAAAATTCCAATGAAGATTAAGATTTTTCTCTGGAGGGACTTCCATGAAAAGCTTCCAGTGCTGCAAAAGCTTTATCATCGCATCCCATCGATTCAACCTACCTGTCGAAGATGCCTACAGTTTCCAAAAACAATCAATCGTTACATCTTCCATTGTGTAAAATCAAAGGAAATTTGGTCAAAAATGGGCTTATCAGCTACTAGAAGGGACACCGAAGACTCTAATTTCTATGTTGAGTGGAATTTGAGAATGAGAGTCTTGCGTATCCAACCCAATAACTCCTCTCAGAGAATAATGATGGTGATTTTAAGTGATCCTTATGGAAGGTTAGGAATAGGTTCATTTTTAATAATGTATCAACTAGTGTGGAAGAGATATGGCGTCGACTTTAAAGCTACAGAAAGAGCTTCAACAAATTTTCACTTCCTAATTAATGAGTACTTTACTTTTTATTTCTCTTATTAGATTATTATATGATGTTACTTCTATAATAGAGCAGTTGGAAGTCCTCCATTTTTTTATTTGTCTCATATATGTTTCTTTCATTTCATTAATGAAATTACCTGACTTGGAAAAAAAAACAAAAACAACCCTATTACCTTTTCACTTATTATTTTAAAAGTTTTGAAAATAAAAAAATACGGTTAGATAATTTTAAATTTGTAATATAAAGTATTTTTCATTTATGATAGTAAACAAGGTTGTCAAGTTTGAGTGTTGGTAAATTTATAGAATTTTTGTAAATTTATGAGTTTATTTTTAGTTAAGAATGATGATAAAAATATGTATAAATTTAATTATAACAATAAATTTATGGTAAAGACAAAATTTTATCGATTAATATATTTTTAATAAAAAATAAAAGATGTTAAATATAATTATTCACTAGAATGGTTCTGAATCTATTTTTTAAGAGTCCTGTTAGGAGCCATCATCCATACTATTTAGAATAACCATCTCATCCAAAAAGTTTAAGCTAATTTTGGGGTTTACTAAGAATCGAACTCTTGAACTTTTGGATTTGAACTTTTGGATCTAGAGTTCTGATACCATGTCATGATACCACTCATCCCAAAAGTTTAAATTGATAGAAAAATGTAACACTAATGATTATATCTATAATACTGAATCGGACATTCCTAAACCTCCATTGTACATATTATACAAATATTTCATTGGCTCCCTATACTTCCTCATTTTTTATTATCTTTGGGAGTGCCCTAGTGCCATGGAGGTCTGAAACCTTTTAGGCCTGTATTTAGATAACTCGAATTTACGTGATTGGCTCTACAGAGGTACAAGAAATGGAGATATTTTTCTTTTCTTTTCGACTATCTGGTAGATTTGGAGAAACAGAAATCGTGATTTGTTTAACATAGATAACTATTGGAGTGTTAGTAAAGTGGTGAGTTTGATTCGTAGTTCAGTAAGGGAGTTCTACACTATTTTTGCTATGCATCAATCTTTGTCTCCTCCTTCGTTTTGTTTGCATTCGGTTCCACCTCCAGTTCATTCTGTTAAAGTGAATTGTGATGCTAGTTGTTTTGCTCATTTTGGCTATACTGGTTTTGGTTGTATCATTCGCAATTCTGATGGATGTTGGTTGAAAGATTGCACTGAAAAAGTCGAAGTGTGCAGTGTTCTTTTTGCTGAATTGTATGTAATTTGGAGAGGTTTACTTATAGTTTGGAATAATAGATTTCGTGAGATTATTTGTGAAATAGACTATTTAGAAGCTCTTTTCTTGGTAAACCAAAGAATACTTGGTAAGGATATTCTAAAATGGAATTTGGCAAAGCATATACAGGAGGTTATGAATTGGAATTGGAGAGTCTCTGTTATTTACTTATTTTAATTCAGAGGAATACAAATAGTGTTGTAGATTGTATGGCTAGAGCAGCTCCTTCTGACACAAACATTCATCGAATTAGAGTCAACCATGGAGTGAGTTTTAAATTTTAACATCTAATAGATTTAAATATGAACCTAGCGAATTAATTTGGTTTTGTTTCTGTTTTTTTTCTTTCTTTTCTGTTTAGTAAAAAAAAAACAACTAGTCACAAAAAAAATGTTAAATACAACTTAAAAACAAAAATTGAATAAATTATGAATCTATGATGTTAAAAATAAAATATGTTAGGTTTAAATATTATACCTTTTTTAAAAAGTTTAATCAAAAGTATTTTTTATGAAATTATACATTTTAATAGTTAAGAGATCAAAATTGAGTAAAAATAACAAATTTGAGAGTTTAGTTGAAATTATAGAGATTTACTGAGTTTACTCAACCTTACCTAAGTTTATTTATTTTTACAATTAAAATTCTTAAACTCGTAAGAGTCAATTTTAGAATTTACAACAAAAAAATAAAGTAAAATTGATCTCTTAAAAAATATTTTTTTTATAATAACCCTTCTACCCAAAAGTAATTTTTAAAATTTTAAAATAAACAATTTATCTTATTTTTTATTGAACAAATTTACCATTAAAAAGTGAACAAATTTTAAAATGAACATTTTTTTAGAGTAAAAAAAATTATCATTAGATGATACATTTATGAAAATTTCTCGAAGAACTAATATTTTATTTAATAGTAGAAGACTAATTTTAATTTGTCAATCTCAAAATGACAATTTTGGGTGAAGATTTTGAACCTTGATGAGGAATATTCCTAAATCACCATTTTTCATTTCCCTTTTAGGCCCAACCAAGTCCAGTTAGTATTATCCCGCAAATATAGAAACATAATAATAATAATAATAATAATAATAATAATAATAATAATAATAATAATAATTTATATTAGAAAGAAAGAAAAATAAATAATAAAAGAAAAGAATTTTCTCGAGAAACTTAACTCTCCAAAACTTTCTCTTTCACACAGCTTCCATATTTCGTATTTTCATAGCTTCGATCAATTTTTCGTTCGCCACATACCACCCATTATTATCTCATGCCACCTTCTTCCTTATTTGTTCCATCAACCACACAAAAACACAGTGAGTTCTTCGAATTCTCAGCTTCTCATTCATTCTCAATTCACCTCATACTGCAAAGTTCTCAACTTTAAATTTTCCTTCTTGCTTTCTTTTTCTTCTTTTTTCTTCAATCCTTTCTGCAATTTCATTGGGTATTTTGTTAAATGCATAAAATTATGGTAAGGTAGTTATGGATAGTAATTGTTATCAAACTTGTCCATTTTCTCAATTGTGGAAAGATAATTGAGCTGAGAATAATTGCTATATGATCAAATATTGGACTGTTCAATTGGGGAACTTGAAATCCTAGCTGTTTTGGGTCATGATGATTATTAGGGTTTAGGATTTAGGAATGTGTTAGATTCACATGTGTTTCTGATGCAAAATGTGCTGTATAAACTTATGTATGCTGTAAAAATTTGATTTCTGGATATATAATAATCTCTTAGGGTTTATGGTTTAAATTTTGAACCTTTCCTTTCCCTGTTGACAGAGTAGTTGAACATTTTGGTTGCTGTGGTGTGGCATAGTGATTTTGTCCCCCATGAATTTTGATTTTCTTCCTAAAATCATACCTTGGTTTAGGCCTCAACTGAATGCTACAGATTCAGCATCCATTTCGGTATCTACCTCCAAGGTTTTCATTGAGCAGCCTAAGCAGAATGCTGGTGAAGGTGGCAAGTTGTTTGGAATGCCCTTGCCTTTGTTGTCATTTCTTCCTTGGACGAATAATTCCGGGGTTCAGATCATTCGGAGGCCAACTACTATCAATAGGCGATTGAGGAGACGAGCGCAAACTCGTGGGAAGATCGACGAAGTTAGCGAGGTTACCCCTGCAAGGTTCAGGCCTTATGTTTCTAAGGTTCCATGGCATACAGGGCCGCGAGCTTTTTTGTCGCAGCTATTCCCTAGATATGGCCATTACTGCGGACCAAACTGGTCCAGTGGAAAAGACAGTGGATCTCCGGTTTGGGATAAGCGACCGATCGATTGGTTGGATTTCTGTTGTTATTGCCATGATATAGGGTATGATACACATGATCAGGCCGAGCTGCTGAAGGCGGACCTAGCCTTTCTCGAGTGTTTGGAGAAGCAAAATATGGCAACCAAAGGAGACCCTCATGTTGCTCTTATTTACAAGACAATGTGTATAAATGGTAATAATATGTTCATCAAAATATTGTTGTTCCACCTTTCATCCACATATCCTTTGTTGTAGAATGAACCATCATTTTGACCCTTGAAAGATTAGTCTTTTTGACAAAATAGTCTCCTACAAAAGATTGATAATAGTTTTGTGGTACCCGAAAGATTGGTTCTGGTTGACAAATCCACCCAAAGCGAGTAATTATCAAGTTTTTTCGATACCACAAGTCGACTATATCAATCTTTGAGGGAGGATTTCGTCTACGCACTAATCTTTGAGGGTCAAAATGGTGGCATACGCGCTCCGTTGCCGTATGAGAGATCGCTTTTTCGCATTCTTTGTTATGCACTGACTGACTATTTTTTTATGTGAATGACAGGTTTGAAGAGTTTTCTAGTACCTTATAGAAGGCAACTTGTGAGCCTACAATCTGGGCAGCCATTGATTCAATTTGGATGGCTAAGCAATTTTAGATGGAGAAGTTGGAACTTTCAGAAAACATGATGATGATGATTAGGCTTATGTTTGATAGGTTCAGATTTTTTCACTGCATATAATGTATTGTATTGTAATATTGTACATAGACTTGTGCCTTAGTGTTAATTGGCATATTCTATCAATAATAGTTAGTCCTGGTTTAAGATCTTAGTTAATAATGTAATCATAACAGATCTTAACTATATTTAGGTCCAGTTACCTTAAAGTTGTGTATTCAAAGGGTAAATGGTAAATGTTTCAAACAGATACTTGATTTGATTTGTTGGAAGCTGTAACAGAATGGAGAAGTATTATTTGTAGTATTGTTAGTTGTCTTAAAATAGCAAAAACTAAATCCTTTTGGTACGCTGATTTTAATTACAAATTTTTTAAACTTAGAAATTATTTATAAATTTAGTATAATTATAGAGACTTTTAAATAACTAATTTGGATTGGTCGAGAAATTAGTTCACTAGTCCGGTTAATTAAGTATTGGAGGGTTGAGTTTTACTTTATATATACAGCAAGTCATTGATTAATGGTAATTTTTAAATAAAATTTAAATTCGTAGTAAATTAGTCTTTAACATGTTGGATTGTAAGATACAATGAAAATAAAAAAAATTGAAACCTAAGGTTAAGGCTAATTTTTTTACATATGGGGTTTTAACGTGAAATACAAGAATATTCAATCATTTTAGTGTTTTACTTTACACCATAATGATAATAGTAACAGCACAAAACGTTATTGGTATTTTGTAGTAAAAGTATTTTTTAATTATAAAAAGATAAAATGTCACTGACATTTTTTGTAAAAGCCCACAACAATGTATAATACATAGTTTGAGTCATTTTTAAAAAATTCACTTCTAATATATTAGAAAAAAAATCTCAAATTAATTGAAAAAAAATACTATACTTGTTTGATGAGTTTGAACATTGAAACAACTAGTAATGACCTAGCTTTCATGAAAATCAATTAAAAGGAAAAATTAAGGATTAGTGATTGCAAATAGTGGCTAATTTTTGTTATGAATTAGTGATTAATAAAAATACTCACATTTTGGGTTTGATCAAAAGACACATAACAATAACTATTATAGTGATAGGAACAAATTGAGCATAATGCTGAGCTAACTAACCTTTTAGAATGGTAGATCGGAGCTTAAATGGTGAGACTCAACACCAATGATAATTAAACACTATCTTATACCACCACACACAATTTTATTTCAATAATATAAAACTTCACTATAATTTACATAAAGGTGTTATGTCTCTAAGTACCAAGTTTTCCCTAGCGTGATTTATTCTAATAAGGGGCCTTTTCGGACTATTAATCACATTAATGTTTATTATGAATTTGTTTGGACGTTATTTTAAAAAAAAAGATGTTACAAAAGTAAAAGTAATTTTATATTTAGTTATTTTATATAAAAAGATATTTTTATTTATCATATATGTTTAGATAAAATAAGATAAATTTTTTTCATTTATTATGTGAAAAATATATTTTTTTAAGAAAAAAGATTTTTTAAAAAAAGATATAAATTGTAATTTCTCAAAAACGATATATTTTTTTTAATTTTTTTAGTATTTTTACTTATACTATTAGAAATTTGTCAAATACACTAAAAATAAAAAAAAATTTCATTGAAAAAAATACTTTTTTTATCAATTTAATGGCATCCAAACAAATACTATATGTTAATTATATATCTTATGTTTATGCTTAAATATTTTAGGGTCATTTTTGTTTTGGGTCTTATTAACAAGTGTTTTAAAGGTATTATAGTTAAGATATTTAATAAAATTAAATTTTATTGACAAGCTAAATAGTTGAAAATTTTAATATTTTTTATCTATAATCTTGTGTATATAAAAAGGATTAAAAATATTTTGGTACAAAAATTCTTTTTTTATAATACAATTTTCATATATTTTATACAAAAAAATTGCAAATAAAAAAATTTCTTAAAAATTATTAGCATAGTAATAAATTTTAGCACTCCTCACCATTTATGAAATTTCAATTATGTCAGATCAAATTAATAAAAAAAAAGACAGTTCCAATACAATAAATAAATTATTAATAAATAAAAGGAAAAGATTATATAAAAAAATTAATGGTTGAAATTTCTAATTTCCACCCTCACAAGTAAGAATAGATCACTCCTCAATTTTTTAAGAGGATTTTGAAATCATTAACTCTCCAAATTTTACTTTTAAAATAATAAAATCAATTACAATTTTTAAATAATAGCAGCGTTAAATATATGAAAAAATTATACAATAAAAAAGAATAATTTAAATACACTGCAAGTATAAAAAAATTGATATATTTATCTGATTATCATTAAAATGTTATAATTTTTGCATAAAAGTTTAATATAATTTGATAACCTTAAAAAAATATTTTATACGAATAATAGTAAATAAAAATTAAATTGTAAAGATAACATTTAATCTTATCATTTTGGTGACTTAATGTTATCTTTAAAAAAAAAAAAAGATTATGATAACAATTCTTAAACGCAATAAAGGAAAGGGTAGATGTGGGGTCAAATTGAGAAATAAGAATAGAAGAGCAAAACGACACGAAACGGCGTCGTAAAAGCACCGCCTGTAAGGAGAGAAAAAGAAGGTTCTTATCCCATCCATCATCCCCTTTGAAAACACCAACAAAACAATTAAACATTGAAACGAACCAAACAGAAAACACAAAAATCTACGCCCCTTTTTCTCTTCTCTCTCCTCTTTTCCTTTTTCTTCTTCTTTCTTCCTTCTTTCTTTCTTCCCCCTTTCGTCAACCAAACCCTAATCTACGCCTTCATTCCTTCTTCCATCTTACGCTCCTTCGATTTCCGCTTTCGATCACGCAGGTCACCTATTTCCTTCTTCCGATTCTCTTTTTTTTTTTTCTGTTTCTGTTGACCTAGTTTCTTTGAAGAACAAAAGCTTTTTTTAATGCATTCGTCGCTTTTAGGGATAATTTTTAGCTTATTGTTGTTGTATATTGCATCGATTTCTTCGATTGTGCCGGATCTGGTATTGTTTATGAGTAATTTATCGTTGCCGATGCATTATCTCGAGTTTTGAACGTTTGTTCGATGGGGTTTTTTATGCAGTCACTGTGCCAGTGGGAACAAAGGGGGAATTTGATGTTTGGATTTGATGCATTTAATTTTCGGTTTTCGTTAGCTTCTTATGATAGATAGGACCAAGCCTTGTTTTGCGATTTTGATGAGTGAGTTTTTTTTTTTTTAAGTCATTTAGGGTTGTATTCATTTAGGAGTGAAATTGGTCTGCAGTGTGTTTTTGACTGAATTATTGGTTTTGGATTTCGGTTTCGGTGGGTACATTTTATGTTGTATTGTAATAGAGAGGCTGCCTCCTTTTGTATTGATCGTTGGTGAATTTATGCAGCATCAATTTGCAGTTTATTTATGTTGCTTAAATGAACGATTTAGATTTTTTTCCCCCCTGAGCTGAGCATTCCTTTGCTATTTTTTTTTTGTAGGTTGTATGCAGCTTGTTTAGTCAGTTTATATTTTGATGGACGATGATAGTAGATACGGATAAAATGTCTGCTCCTTCGTCAAGGGAGCGTGCCCAACGCCTTTATGATAAGGTAATGCTCCCCTTCTTTCACCGTTGTCATTGTGAGCTTGATTACTGAGCAGGGTTTTATTTCTCTGAATCTTTCATCATCTACCAAGATAAATGTTTCATGAATCTGGTTACTTATATTTAGCTTATTTGTGTTTTCTTAATATAATGTATTTGTATAATAAGTTTAGATCTATTTAGAGGCATGGGATTTAACGATAACTGTCATTTCCCCCTTTTCCAATGCGGAACAAAACTCCACTTAACAACATTGCGTTTTCCCTTTTCCTATTTCGCAAGTGATTCCTTGTCTCACTACCCTGATTTTTATTATTTTTGCATAGGCTGTTGCTTATATCGATGTTTTGGGTGCAACTTTATTTTAGCGTGAACAAAGCATGCACTTCCATGTTCTTTTGTGAATGCCATTGTGTGATGTGGCTTACTTGTTTTCTATTACTTGCTCAAATAAAAAAAAAAAAAAGATTTTTTGTCATATTAACCAAAAAATAATTTTCTAACATGCCAATTTTATTTTTAGAACCTTGAATTGGAAAGCAAGCGGCGGAGATCAGCCCAGGCTCAGGTCCCGTCAGATCCAAATACATGGCCACAGATGCGTGAGAACTATGAAGCAATAATTCTTGAGGACCATGCTTTCGCTGAGCAGCACAATATTGAGTATGCGCTATGGCAGTTGCATTATAAGCGGATTGAGGAATTGAGGTCATACTTTAGTGCTGCTCTTGCTTCTGGCTCAAAATCAACTGGGAAAGGTCCAGCGCGGCCTGATCGGATAAATAAAATTAGGCTGCAATTCAAGGCTTTCCTTTCTGAAGCATCAGGATTTTACCATGATCTTATTATGAAAATAAGAGCAAAGTATGGTCTTCCTTTAGGGTACTTTGAGGGTTCAGAGAATCGGGTCGTGATGGAGAAAGATGCAAAGAAATCTGCCGAGATGAAGAAAGGTTTAGTATCATGTCATCGTTGTTTGATATACTTGGGTGATCTTGCTCGTTACAAAGGACTGTATGGCGAAGGCGACTCAGTGAAGCGAGAGTTTGCAGCAGCTGCTAGTTACTATTTACAAGCTGCTTCTCTATGGCCTTCAAGTGGAAATCCCCATCATCAGGTACTTTGTGGCATTCTTCAACTGTTTGTGCCTCTGATTTATTTTTGGTAGATTAACATCTCGTATGCGAAGTGTGCCTTATATAGGTATTGTATGCCATTTTGATAAGTATTTCTTCTTCCTCTTCTTTTTAGCTTGCCTTATTGGCTTCATATTCTGGGGATGAGCTGGCAGCTGCTTATCGATACTTTAGGAGTCTGGCTGTGGAGAGTCCATTTTCAACAGCCAGAGATAATTTGATTGTTGCATTTGAGAAGGTAATGAGACCATGGAGGTTTTTTTTCTTTCTCTTACCTTGTTTCATAAGGGTTAAGTGTTATCCTGTTCTTTTTTTTTTTTTTTGTGATGCAATGCAGCTCTTTATCTTCCTGTATATTTTGCTTGTGCATAGGAGCAACAATTGTGCTTTTTGACTTAATCTTCCTGTATTTTATCCCCTATTATTTTTTTGCTTTGTGATTTATTATACACAAGTAATGTTTTTGATGCTTTAATGCCATTTCTAGTAAAAGTGGTCAGTGGTGACAAGTAATGTATTTGATGCTTTAATGCCATTTCCTGTTTGTTTTCATGTTGTGATGTGTGGTATTGGCTTCCCCCTATAAATCCTTCTTATATGATCTTCTGGCATTACTTCCTTACTAAAAGTTTTTGTAATACCACAGAATCGTCAAAGTTTCTCTCAGCTTTATGGAGATGTCAAAGCTCTTGCAGTCAAGGATAGTCCTGGGCAGTTGACTGGAAAAGGAAGAGGAAAAGCAGAAGGGAAACTTGCAACAAGGGGTAATGATGCAGAAGCTTGTCCCAAAAAGGAAGGAACATCTAGTATACAAGAGACATACAAATCCTTCAGCACTTGCTTTGTCCGTCTAAATGGAATATTATTCACTCGAACAAGGTATATATTCTTGATCTACCAATTCTATGCACTCCCTTTTATCCATTACATTATTAATATGTTCTGACTTTCTTTTCACTCTGTTTCTTTCATGATGGCAGCCTTGAGACCTTCACTGAAGTTCTCTCTCTTGTTAGCACTGGCCTGTGTGATCTTCTGCCAACAGGGCAGGAGGAGGAGCTGAATTTTGGCACAGACACTCTTGAGAATGGACTTGCCATTGTCAGGATTGTTTCCATTATTATATTTACAGTTCATAATGTGAATAAGGAATCTGAAGGGCAAACTTATGCTGAAATTGTACAGCGTGCTGTTCTACTTCAGAATGCATTTACTGCAGCTTTTAAATTGATGAGTTTCATGTTAGAGAGATGTGCACAGCTGTATGATCCTTCTCGTAGTTATCTTTTACCTGGCATTATGGTTTTTGTTGAGTGGTTGGCATGCTATCCCGATCTTGCTGCAGGCAATGATGTGGACGAGAATCAGGCAATTGTTAGATCAAAATTTTGGAATCATTGGATATCCTTGTTAAATAAACTGCTTTCAGTTGGGGCTATGTGTATTGAAGACAATGAAGAAGAGACTTGCTTTAATAACATGAGTAGGTATGAAGAAGGGGAGACTGAAAACCGGCTTGCTTTGTCGGAGGACTTTGAGTTAAGAGGGTTTGTCCCACTTCTTCCTGCACAAACCATCTTGGATTTTTCCAGGAAGCTTTCCTTTGGAAATGATGGTGAGAAGGAAAGAAAAGCTAGGGTCAAAAGGATTATAGCTGCAGGAAAGGCCTTAGCCAATGTTGTTAGGATCGATCAGAAAATGATATATTTTGACCAGAAGGGAAAGAAATTTACAGTTGGTGTTGAGCCCCAAATCTCAGATGATCTTGTTCTGCCCTCTGGTTCTGGCATTTCTGGTGCTGAAGAATTGTTGAAGGAAGATACAACAGACAAAAAGGTGGGAACTGTACTACCTGACCAACACCAGCATGTTGAAGGAGAGGATGATGATGAAGTTATTGTTTTTAAACCTATAGTAGCTGAAAAACGAAATGATCCAGTAGCTGTGTCATCAAGGGTGCCCCCTGAAAACTCAATAGCTTCTGGAGAGCATATTAAATTTCATGTCAATTCTGCTTTGAACTCCGTCAATCATATGAACCATCAACCATCCTTGCATGCTTCTGTTAGTGGTCCAGTTCCCCAACACCTGCAACCAGTTCAGCCACACTCTTCAAGATGGTTAGAGGAGGTTTCTCTTGCAAACAGTTTAAAGGGTCTTCGATTCTTTGAGAATGGGCATGCGATGAAACCTGACCTGGCACTGCAAGATTCAGGGGCATTCTCTAACCATACTGCACATTCTGTCCCTATCCAGCAAGCTGTTGCTCCTGATGCGAGTGTACTTTATGGTCTCTCCAAAGCTCAAGACTTTGTTATATCATCCAAAGCTGATGCTATTGCAGCCTCTGTGATTACTACCGATAACTCTGTTCTGAAGACATCATCAGCTCTGCAAGCTGGCTCTAGAAAATCTCCGGTTAGCAGACCTTCTAGGCATCTTGGACCTCCACCTGGTTTTAGTCAAGCTCCTCTTAAACAGGGTATTGAACCTGTTAGTTCAGATTTAATTAATGGGAATCCACTTTTGGATGATTATAGTTGGTTGGATGGATATCAGCTGCCTTCAGCAACCAAAGGTTTAAGTGCCAATGGTTCTCTTGGTTACCCCGTGTCAAATCCTCTTCAAGGCAGTAACAACGGCTTGAATGGGATAGTAAGCTTTCCCTTCCCTGGCAAACAAGTTCCATCTGCACAGGTGGAAAAACAGAATGGCTGGCAAGACTATCAGACATCTAACCTTTTGAAAACACACCATGATCAGCAGCTGCTACTGCAACAGCAGCAGCTTTTGCTGCAGCAACAGCAGCAGCAGCAGCAGCTCGCATCAGGAAATCAGCCGTTTACATCATTGCCCGAGCAATTTCAAGGACAGTCAATCTGGACAGGTCGTTACTTTGTGTGATGTGCCAGTATACAAATATTGACGGTATGCTTCTGATCTTGATTAATTGCCATTGGTTTGATCAAATTCATTCTGTTAAATTTGAATTTCTTGACAATTTTTTTTAACGATGTTGAAGGAATATTATGGATGTGCTGTGCATTCCTTTTGCTTCCCATTCAAACTCCAGATATGCTGCCTTGTCATTGAATGTTATTGGGAGTTTATTTGGATAGACTCGGTGCTGGAACTTGCTACTACAACAGGTGGGTGCCGAATAATTATATTTATATTTACAGGTTCCTTTTTCTGTTTGTTCTGGTGACTATTGTACTGTTGAGTTTGCTCTAACATGTATAAATTTATTGCAGATTTTGATAAGCTCATCAGTGCAGATGAGGGAGGATAAGCAAGCATCTTTACTGTTCAAAGTTGTTAAGTAAACACCTTGTCTGGTTGGGTGGATAGAAGGTGATAAATAAAAGATTATCCATTCGTCTTGAAGCTTGTATCTTCTGGGATTGGTGGTATGACAATGGTTTGTTCGCTTCTCTAGTGGGAAAGTCATAAATGGTGCACCGGTAAGAATCCACCATCATCTAGCGGCCCTGTTATACACAGTGCTCTTCAATTCTCTGGCACTTGCTTTTCTACTTGGAAGCTTCAGACTAGCTGGGAAAGTTGGTAGGTGTGAAGTGGTTTTCTGAAGTCGGATATTTTGGGTTTTATAAATAATAATGACTTTGTGGGTCACAGCTGAGTTTAAGTACTTCTGTTTTAGTGTTTCAGTGGTTTCATATTTGTTAAGGTTCTAATAATGTGTTATTGTATATGACCATTGACTCTACGGTTTCATTGTCTCTGTCTTTTTGTTCTCTAAGTCGAGGATAACTCGAACTTTATAAAATAAATATTCCCTTTGGATTTTTATGGATACTCTTTAGTTTTCTGGATGTTAAATCACACATTCCACTTTATTCTGATAACTCAAAAGGCAAGCAAGTGTGAATGTAATTATGTAACTTAGAAAACCTCTTACAATGCAAAGGTTTCTAATTCTAAACCCACAAGTCTTTGAAGTAAAAACTAAGTTTCAGATAAAACCTTTTGAGGCAAGTAACATGATTTTACAATCGAATGAACTATGAGGTTTCGTTGGGCAAAAATTTAACCATGTAATAGCCTGTAATTACATGTTCCGAGTTCAATGAATCTGAGGGACTACTAAAAAATATATATATGATAAGAAAAACCAAAAATAAAACTATTTCCATAGCTCGAACAAAAAAAATTCTTCGTATTTATGACAATTCCTCTCTCAGTAAACTATTTGACATGTATTGAAACCAGTATTGGTGGCCCTCGTATTTTAAGTCAATGAAATAGCATCATTGCCCCTAAGGCTTTATGGTGTGTATATAGATCTGTTATCTTTTTGCCTCAGCTTTTTCTATTCAATGAATCCCATTCAGGAATGTTTGCAGTAGCCTCGTTCACCATCTTTACAAGCCTCACCTACAAAATCATAATAATTGATACACATACATAAGGGCCTTAATGAAATGAAGCTTCAGTAGTTAAAACACAATCTCAGAAGAACACTTCATACAACAAATGAGGATTTTGCTGTGGTTTCAAACACAATCTGCAAGCACTCCACATTTCGAAGCCATTTGATTTAAAATGTTCCAGGGTTCTGTTATCAAATTGTCAATCTCAGAATGGTTGCCAGAAAAAGCACTTACCACACTTTCGGGAACACCGGGAGGAGGCAATGAAAGGTTTTTGGGTGGAGGACCCAAAAGATATGATCTCTTGTCAAATCGCCATTCGCCGATTTTCCCATATGTTAGTTGTCCCTGGAAAAGAAACTCAGCAAGGAACAAATAAGTTATGCATCAAACACATTTAAGCCACAAGAGCAAAAGAAGTGAATTCACCTTCAAATTGTAGTCACATCCATAAGTATAATGAATGATAAACTTCTTCCCAACATGCAAGTCCCACGGTGGCTGAAAATTCCCAAAGATTCATGCAACTACTAAGAAGATAAAAGGAATGGAAAAACATGAAATGACCAATTCTAACCTGCAACATAAAGTCTTTTCGAAGAATGTGCTTTACGCCGTGCAATGCAGACGCCACAGCATAAGCATACCTTTCATTCAACAGAGAACAATTAGTCAACCCTTAGAATCCTTAAACATAAATCTTTCGAATGGCGAATTCTATAGTAATACTCACATTTCTAGCACCCATCCAAAAGCTTTATCAGTTTCTTGATCATCTTTCATTCTCAATGAAATATTCACCCATGTTGGAGCAATTTCCTCCATCAGGGACTGTTTGATGATGAAGAATCAATGCAATAAAACCAAGACTATGTTAGTTATTGCGAAATCAGGTATATTTGATATTACTATAGCTATGACAGTTAAAAGCTATGAGGATCACAGATTCACAACATAACAAGAATCAATAAGGCACCACATACAATTACTAAGCGAGACTTCACCTTCTGAATGATCACAGGAGAGTTGCCAATGGGATCGACATCAGTAACAGGACCCTTGTCCTCCGGATAGAATTTCCTAATTAGTTTTTCATTTTCGACCGGTTTTATATAGAAAAATGGAAACCCTGCTGGTTGGGATCCGTGAGCCAAATTCGGCAAAGGATTTACAAATATATGGTCAGGTTCTGCCATCAGAATATATCTGCAACAACCATAAAATGCACAGCTTCTTAGATTTTTTATCTGTATAATACGAACATTCTAGAGCGAAAAAGAAGAAAAGAAGCATGAGTTAGACATTACTCTTCCTCAATATCTGCTTTCTCTAGCCACTGAACGAAGGCCCATGGCCTATTTAGGACAATATAACCCTGTATAAAAAGAAAGATATAAATTATGAGCATCAACCATTGTTGTCTAAGATTAGAATGCTCAAGAGCAGTATAATAAATAGACTTGAGTAGATATGCATAGATAACAATGAATATGTAACATCAACATGACAAGTCTGAAATTTCCCAGTGATCTTGGTTTTTCTTGAACCTAGAGATGATGCTATATTGCTACACTATAGAATGTAGAAACCTCTCCGAAAAATCGCCCTAAACTTTACTGCAAGTCTACAAGCTATCCTCTTATCACTCAGCACTTAAGTTTCCATGATCTTCCTACAGAATCAATTCTTGCATCAAAACTAAAACTGTAGCAACAAAATACTTGAGGGATAAAATTGTTGAACGCCAACCACAATTAGCATTAAAACATCGATAACCTGGAGTAAGAAGACTATTATCTTAACAGAAAGTAACTTGATTCTGTATATTAAGCTTTGTAAATTTTACATTGGTCAAGAATTCACCCATCAAAATTCAAACACAGGCCTAGTGATGAAATGATACAAATTCTCACAGCAGCATCAGAAAAAAAATGCACATACCCGATCCAAGCCCTCAGGCAGGGGATCAACCACAAATGTAGGTATCTCATCCATCAACTGATCTGCCTTTCCTGAATGCAGAATCCGAGTGAACTTTCCCATGTCTGATCCAGGCATGTCCTTCAAATTCTTATACCAGTAGTACATGATCCTACATTGCCATTGGCTATAAGCAGCATCGGTTGCAGTCAATGCAACATGGTATTTCAAATTAGAGTTGCTTGACTCCATGACTTTCTTATCAAAAGGTTCCAACAAACCTCCAGCCTTATGTTCTATGATCAATGACACAAAGTTATAAGTGGCAAACAAAAATCCCAGCACCATAAGCAGCATGAGTAGTGTCTTCCCACGCCCCATGTTTTTCCTCACAATCATTTTCCAAAATCCTTTTTCGCTTATTAAAAAAAGCTCTGGATTCTATGAATCTCCAGAAGCCAACTAACTGAGATTTACAACCAACACATTCATACCACACTAGTCCTTAAAAAAATCACACTTTTCAGCTCAAAGCTATGGTCAGTGGTTGCTCCACAAATTCAAAAAGTAAAAGAATCTGCATCAAAAGAATAATAAAATAGTTATATATATTTAATGAAGTCAATGTGCCACCACATCGGAATCCTATATATACAAAAGAAGTCAACAAGGAATGGAATTTAAACCAAAGGCAAATAAAAAAATCATAAAATGAAATATCAAAAACCTGAAACGCAAATAAGAAGAGAAGCAGAATATCATATTTGAGCTACAATTAACTAAGACAGACTCTGAGACTCACATATACAGATCAGATCTCACACGCCAATTGGAAACACCCCACTGAAGAAAGGCTCAAGCTTTGAAGCAAAACATGCACAAAAGAACCCAACTTTGGCATGAAAAAATGATGGGCAACAGGATTTTCAGGGAAAGCAAAGGAAAGTGGTGGATGAATGAAGAGAGAGAGAGAGAGAGAGAGAGAGAGAGAGAGAGAGAGAGAGAGAGAGAGAGAGAGATTTATTTATGGGGTTTTGACTTTTTTTTAACTGGAAGTCATACGTTACTCATAAGAGTCCGATTATGTGCTGTGTGTGTCATAACTCATAAGCGATTACTCAAATCCTATAAGTTTATAGAATTCAATTCTGATGTTTATAGTAAAAAATTATTTTATAAATGTATCTAATTAATTACTTATAATTACATTCAATAAAATTATTAATTATTTGAATTGTTTAGTATTAACTATTAACAAGAAAATGTTTGACCATTAAAAATTGTTTTAGATAACCGGTTTAATTAAGCTCTTTTTAAAAAAATAGTTTAAATAATAAATATTTATATTAAAAGTAGTTTATTAAAAAATTATTTTGTATTTAGTTTTTTAGTTCTAAAAATGTTTATTTTAAAAAAATAATAAAAAAATTTATTATAAGAAAAGTCATTTTTTTAATTTTTTTGTGAGCACTTAAATAACTTCTTACAAAGTTACAATTTGATTTTAAAAATTACATCAGACATTAATACTACTAATTTTCATGAGTCAAAAACTAAAAAAATAACTTTTGAAACTTTTCAAGCGAATTCTAAGTATTAAAAATTTAAATTCTACCTCGTGCATGTAGCAATTTTATTTACTAACGATAAATTTTTAAATAGAGTTAAGATCTACGGATTAATTATTCTTCAATTCACTTATCAATATACTGAATTTTTTTGTTTTTCAAAAATATTTATAGTCTAATATGATAGACTAATTTTTTTATCATAAATCATCCAATGAAAGAAAGATAATTAACTATAAGATATTTTTACGTTTAAAATAGGATTCAAATTTCTAATCTTAGGTAAGAAATTAGACAATGAGTCACCATATTACACTTTCCTAATTATAGATGGATTGTCATTAACATGTGAAATGTTAATTAAGAATAATGATGATGATTATGATAAAATAGGAGTGGAGGCGACCCAAAAAGGTTGAGAATGGATTTGACAGAAATGGTGGTCACAAACCACATTCCAAATTGTCTGCATCTGAAGGCCACTTCAATCACATTCAGATTCAGATGCGTAATCCCCCTTCTTTGTGTCTCTTTCTTTGTTTCTTAGCTTTTTTTTTTCGCCTTTCGTTGCATAAACATAATCTTCTCATCTTTTTATTCTTCTATTTCTTGATGTTGCCTTTTAACTTATAAGTTATGGGTCTAATTTATCTTTTTTCTCTTTTTAAACTACTTTTTTATGAGTGTAGAATTTTACATCTAATTACCTATTTTTCATATATTATATTTCATGATTTTAAATGTCATGTGTATAATAATTAGATTCTGTGTGTGTTTGGATTTCAGTTTGCAAAAGTGAGTTTGCATAAAATTGATTTTACAAAATTGATTTTAATGAAAAATAAGTTTGGGTTAACGTGATTTATGTTTGGCAATATTTGTATCAAAATTGATTAGAGCAAAATAAATGTTGTTTGGATTATATTACTCAAAATCACTTTTAGATGAAAAATTACTAAAAGAGACATCAATTTATTTTTTTATATACATGCGAAAACAGAATCTAACAAAAATAATATAAAAAATATTTATTATATAAATAAATAAATATAATAAAAAAATATGAAAGAGAGTACTATAAATTTTATAATGTTAAACAAAAAAAATATTCTATACTTTTTCTAATATTACCCGTACTCTTTAATTTAGTATTATTTTAAACTATAAATTTTCATTATTTATAGCTCTATTGTTATTTATAATTAATTTTTTATTTATTTTATCCTTTTTTATAGGATCATAGTTTATATTATACAAAATTTGGATAATAAACGTAGTATATATTAATTACAATTACAAATTTTACAAAATCAAAATAAAAAATAAAAAAATTAATATAAAACAAAGACAGAGTACATCAAAAAATAGAAAAAAAATCATACAGATAAAAAAATAATAAAAATTTCATAAAATCAACCACATATATCATATGAACAAAAAATACAATAAAAACTAAATAAAATACATATGAATAAAATAAATAAAAAAATTTCATACATAATATAAATACAATGTAGTAAAAGATAGAAAAAAAAAGAATTCATATGAACAAAAAATAATAAAAAATCATAAAAATTAATAAAATATCTGAAAAATTATAGCACTACAAAAAATAAAAAAATCAACAATATTTGTCATATGAATAAAAAAATACAATAAAATAAATAAAAAATCATATAAATAAAGTCAAACAAAAATAAAAAAATTCATAAAAAAATATACATATAAAAAATAGTATAGAAAATGATAAAAAACTCATATAAAAACATAATATCATACATTATAACACTAAAAATTAAAATATGAAAATGAGTACTAAAAATAATAAAAAATTAAAATATTCAATTTACTAGTGATTGAAACAAATCTAAATAATTTTGATGGAAAAAAAATGGAAGAAAGAACTATGAAAAAGTAGAAAGAACTATACAGTGAAACTTATGGTTATTGGTATCCTTCTTATAGAAGAAAATAAAGGGTAAGGTTGGTAAAAAAGAAAAAATTTTCTCACTTAATTTTCTAAAGGTAATCAGCAACCATGAACGTAAAATGCAGAAGTTACAAATTTTAGCTTCTTCTTAACGTGGGTTTAAAGGCAGAATCGTTTCTGCGTTTAGAAAGAAAAAAATTGCCAAACATAAAAGTGAAACTTTCAAGAAGTTCAAACGCACTTCTTCTTTTGTAAAGGATGTGTCTTGGCTTAAAAATTTATATAAAGAAGATAGGGTGGTGTATATGCTAAAATTGGTCTAATCTCTAGTGATGTGAAATTGTATGAATATGGTAACAAAATATTTTATGACTTATTTAATTATTATTGAAAAATTTGATTTGTGTCATCATGATTAATGCTAATCTCTTCTCTAGCCTTAATTAATTAAACAAATTATAAAACTATATATAGTGAATTCATTTTGCAAATTACAATAATTTTTAAAAAAATTAACATTTTATAATTTTTTCAATTTCTCAATGTATAAGTTTTCTTAACGTGTTCCAATCCAAAAATTAAATAAAACAAATAAAATTAAATTAAAAGCTGAAAATAAATGTTAGAAAAAATAAAAACAAAATGAAATCGAAGGTTAAAACGAAAAATATGTACAAAGAAATTAGGGATGGACATGTTAGACATATTGATATAACTTTTTAACTTTTATTTTTAGGTTTTGATTTTATGGGTGGAACATATTAACAAATTTTGTATATATAGAGTGAAAAAATTGAAAAAATCGTAAAAAAAATCTCTTTGAAAATTATCGTAACTTGTAAAATAGGTTTATCATACTTTTGTAATTTGATTTAATTAGCTAAAGTTAAAGAGGTTATTAGTATTAACTAAAATTACATAAATTAATTTTTTTTAATAACAATTGAATAAGTCATTGAGGGTATTCAATCCCTTATTTATGAAAGTGTTAGCTAGTAATTACTATTTTAATTTGTTAAAGACGGAAATCATTTTGTTTGAATGAAATATTTTTTATTCTTTACTCAAAAATAAAAAATAACATTAAATAATACTAACAATAAAATATCACTTATATATTAAGAATTATTCTAATATGCAGTAATGTGATTTTTTAACAGCATAATATCATGAATCATTTTTTAGTTTTAGAATAAAAACCTTTTCTTCTTCACTTCTTTTAACTTCCACTTTTGTCTTTCAAATGTTTAGCCTTTCTGATTCCTGCAAAATACAACTACCATAATTACATTAATTCCCTGTCTAATTTATCTTTTTTTTTCTCTTTTTAAGTTGCTTTTTATGAAGGTAGAATTTTACATCTAATTACTTCTTTTTCATATATTATATTTCATTATTCTAGATGTTATATGTTATTTAGATTATTTTTTATTAGTTTAATATTGATAGTAATTAATTATAATAGAAGTATATAAAGAGTACGTAAGGTTAATTATAAAATATTTTAAAAAATTTTAAATAAATAAAAATAAAAATATTTTGTAATTAATTTTATGTATTTCTATTATAATTAATTATCATCAATATTAAATTAATAAAAAATATTCTAAATAATTTATGTATTCTTTATGTACTTTTATTATAATTAATTACCACTAATATTAAATTAATATATGTATAATTAAATTTTATAATTTTTTTTGAATCACCAAAAAAAATTCTACATTTTTTAACGGATGTGTGTTGCCTTAAAAATTTATATAAAGAAAAAAAATTTAAAAATTTATATACTCTAAGGATGTTTGTCTAGGGTGTAGGGTGGTGTACATGCCCTTAAACAAACATAAAAAAAATCCTTCCCTTAACATAAAAAACCTCACTAAAAATACCTTTCATCTTCTTACATCCGTTTGAAAATATCAAAACTTCCTCCAACCTGCAATTCCCACAATGTCACTTATCCAAATCCCATAAACAATTAAGCATGATCCAACGAGAGCATAAATTGATTTTGATAAAAAAATAAATTTAAATTAACGTGATTTATGTTTAATAATTTTTTATTAAAATTAATTACAGTAAAATAGATGTTGTTTGAATTATACAACTCAAAATTACTTTTACATAAAAAATTATTAAAAAAGACATTAATTTAAATAATTTTTTTATATACATTTAAAATCAGAACACTAATAAAAATAATGTAAAAAATATTTATTATATAAATAAAATAAATACAATAAAAAATAAAAATATAAAAGAGAGTACTATAAATTTTAAAATGTCAAATAAAAAGAAAATATTCTATCATTTTTCTAGTACTGTGAGTACTCTTTAATTTAGTATTATTTTAGACTATAAATTTTTATTATTTATAGTTCTATTGTTATTTATAATTAATTATTTATTTATTTTGTCTTTTGTCATAAGATCATAATTTATATTTTATAATTTTTACAAGATCAGAATAAAAAATAAAAAAATAATACAAAAAAATAGAGTACATCAAAGAATAGAAAAAAATCATGCAGATAAAAAATAATAAAAATTTCATAAAAATAACAACATATATCATATAAACAAAAAAAATACAATAAAAAATAAATAAAATTTATAAGAATAAAATTAAATAAAAAATAAAAAAAGTTTATACACAACATAAATATAATAAAATAAAAGATAAAAAAAGAATTCATATGAACAAAAAATAATAAAAATATCATAAAAAAGTCAACATTTGTCGTATGAATAAAAGAAATACAATAAAATAAATAAAAAATTATATGAACAAAGCCAAACAAAAATTTAAAAAAATATTTTATAAAAAATATACATATAAAAAATAATATAGTAAATGATAAAAAAAAGTCATAAAAATATAACGCTACACAAATAATATAAAAATATTTATCATATAAATAAAAAATATAATAAAAAAATATAAATAAAAAATATAATAAAAAAACATAAAAATTAAAATATGAAAATGAGTATTAAAAATAATAAAAAAATTAAAATATTCAATTTGCTGGTGATTGAAACAAATCTGAACGATTTTGATGAAAAAAAATTGGAACGAAGAACTACAAAGAAGTAGGAAGAACTACAAATAACTACTGTAAAGGTAATAGTTATTGGTATCTTTTTTATAGAAAAAAATGAAAGGTAAGATTGATTAAAAAAAAAAATTTATCTAATTTTTCACGGGTAATTAGCAACCATGAATGTCAAATTCAAAAGTTATAAATTTTATCTTCTCTCCTAAACGTACGTTCACTGGGAAAATCATTTCTGTGTTTAAAAAAATAAAAATTGCCAAACATAAAAAGTCAAACTTTTAAGAAACTCAAACGCACTTTTCTCTTCGCCAACTAATTTGCCAAATATATCCTTAACCAACCTAACAGCATGATCAAACTTATTGCTCCCACACAAAACACTGACAAAAGCACTAACCTCGGAGTTATGAAGTTCCTTGCCGGTGTGGACCAAACCAAACAAAAATCCTTCAACCTCATCCAACATCTTCTACTTGTACAAACTCTTCATAACGTTTTATAATGTTTTATATTTTTATTTATGAGTCAAATTGTCTAAAAAAACAAAAGTATAATTTTATAATATTTTATAATATTGAGTATAATTTTAATAAAAAAAAAGTTAGACACTATTTTAATTTTGACCTAAAATTTCAAAAACGAAAAGAGTACTTAACCCACTAAAATATCGCTTACATATTAAGAATTATTCTAATATGCAATAATATGATTTTTTAACGGCATAATATCATGAATCATTTTTTAGTTTTAGAATAAAAACCTCTTCTTCACTTCTTTTGACTTCCACTTTTACCCTTCAAATGTTTAGTCTTTTTGGTTCATGCAAAATACAACTACCATAATTATATTAATCACCTGCATATTTCATAAGTATGCATTACACTAATTATTGGCCCATGTTAAAAATAACTTCTGCATGGGTATGCTTCAATTGTATTTATTTAGTGGAAAAAGAGTGTTAATAACCCACCTCGAGAATGATAATGACCAAAATTCTAAGTTGATTAGAAATTGGAATTGCTTGTTTGAAATTCCATCTTTATGTGATATGTATAATGTACAAATACATCATATATGCCTTGCATCTTTAATATTTCTTTTCTTAAAAATGAGATAATTAATAAGTGAAAAAGTGATATGATGATTGAAAAATATTATAATAATTTCAGGGAAGAGAAAGGTATATCTATAATTCGAAGGAATCAAGAAAAATTAATGAAAAGAATTCATTCATTTCGGCTAGAATTGTTCAATATTTTCAATATTAATGTCATTTTGACTTAGACCCAAAAATAAAATGTGGGTTCTTAGTACTTCGCCTACTTTTTATTTTATTAATTTAAGTAAGTAATTAAGTATCAATGAAACTTAAATGAATACTTGGGTGAACCTTTAGGGTTTTGACAAGTGCTCTGCTAGGGTTTTGACAAGTGCCCTTCTAGGGTCTCTTCTTCTTCTCTTCTTTTCTTTACTTTCAATTCAGATTCAAAACCACTGAATTCTTGATCATTGACTCAAACTGGAACATATACTCTGGCCATTATGGAGACAGAAGGAAGAGGCAATAAACAATCCAGTTCAGATAGAGAGGAGGAAAATGAGGATTTGGTACAGTTAGGGGATGAGGAAATTGCTAAAGGAACTGAGGCATGTTCCAAAAGTCTTCTTGGGAGATTGTTCGCAGATAAACCATTCTCCCAAGGAACATTGGACAATGCTCTCAGGGTGATTTGGGGAAGACCAATGGGATTTCGCACGGTGGAGAGAGGAAATAATAGATTTCAATTCTTTTTTGACTCTGAACAAGATGCAATAAGAATTGAGAGAGGAGGGCCATGGCTCTTTAAAGATTATGTGCTGCACGTCCAGATATGGAATGAGGATGAGAACGTAGTGGAAGAAAGACTCCGGTACTTTCCAGTTTGGGCTCAATTCTGGGTCTTCCGGAGGAATACAAAACATTGGAGGTAGGGAGAAAATTGGGTGATAAGATTGGAGAGGTTATTGAAGTAGGATTCTTTAGTGTTAGAGGCAAAGAATCCAGAATTGTGAAGGCAAAAATCCAACTTGATGGAGGAAAAAAGGCTAGAGACAGCCTGCGGCTCGCTGGTCCAAAGCAGAAGGTAATGGAGATTGGTGTGAGATATGAGCGCTTGGGTAAAGTCTGCACCTATTGTGCGTACCTAGGGCATGAGGCAAAACACTGTAATAGGCTGATCACAGACTTGACGGCGCACCAGAACACACAGGACAGCATTGGAGAGTGGGTTAAAGCTGATCAAGTTGGCAAGAGAGTGGATACAGGGGGTGCTGACACAGGAGGGGATAAAACTTCTCATTTAAGACCTGCACAACCAAAGAAGAAACCACCTCCCACATGGCTAATAGAAGATTTTGCTGGAATGAGTATGCATGACAATAGAGACACAGAAAAAAGGGGCACCAGAATCTTTGAACAAGTGGAAGAGAGTAGCGCCGACTCAGATACCTGAGAAAGAAGGGAAGCCCAGGGAGGAAAATAGATCTCTGATCCTGTTGGATGATGCTAATCCAGCAGCATATTCTAAGGAAGTACAACTGGAGAAGGATGATACGAGTAAAGAGGAGTCAGGAAAGAAGAAGATCAAACAGATTGCTAGGCAACGAGGGGAAAACTTCCTGCATGTTAGTGGCAACAAAAGGAGGCCAGCAGATATGGAGAATGAAACAAAACAGAAAAAGGTATGTTTGGAGGAAAGGAATGCAGATAAGGAGAAGGTGGAGGGTGCCAGCCGTCAAATGGCACCCTAAATACCATGAGGATTCTTACATGGAATTGTCGGGGTTTGGGGAGACCCCTGACAATCCATAACCTCAAAGGGATATCTCAATCCCACTCCCCCGAGTTGGTTTTTATTTTTGAAACCAAAAACCAAACTCGAAATGTGGAAGCGAAGTTGAGGTCGTGTGGTTTTAATAAGTGGTATATTGTTAATCCAAATGGCATTGCCGGAGGCCTGGCCATGGCGTGGAAAGATGGGTGCGATATTAAAGTTACCAGCAGCTCCAGTTTCTATATACAAGCTATAGTGAAAGATGCAGCCAACGATGTGGAATGGAGTATAATTGGAGTTCACCTCAGTTGCAGTGAACAAATAAGATCAGCCCAATTTCAAGAGATCTCGGTGATGATGGAGCAGAATCAGGGAGGAATAGCTATCTTGGGCGATTTTAACTCAATCACTACACCAGAGGAAAAAAATGGGGGTGGCGACACGCCTTTATCATCTATGACAGCTTTCAATCTATTCATTGGAGACAATGATTTGGTGGATCTAGGTATGATCGGAAGACAATACACTTGGAGTAATAGGAGGGCAGGGAATGAATTGATCCAGGAACGTTTGGACAGAGTATTAGTAAATGCGGAGCTACTGCAATCCTTTTGTCAACCAACCGTTCTCAGGCTTGCCGAAAATGGTTCAGATTATGCCCCTTTACTGCTGGACACTACTCCTCGGATGGAAAAATCAAAAAAAAGATTTAAGTTCCAAGAGAGGTGGTGTGGTATAGAGGAGATAAGGAATATTGTTAGAGAAGCCTGGGCCTCTTCATTTGAAGGTTCTCCGATGTATATCATCGCTCAAAAATTAAAGTTGTGCCGCCACAAGCTTGTGCAGTGGCAACAAAGTAACCAGTCAAATTCAAAAAAGGAAATTGAGACACTTAAGGCCCGACTGGAGGAAATAAGGGCAGCAGGGATCTGCGGTGGAACTGAGATCCACGAGATCGAATCGAAGCTTGAAAAGGCATACCTAAATGAAGAATTGTATTGGAAGGAGAAGTCCCGGGTTAAGTTGCTTAAGGAAGGGGACTGGAACACTGCCTTCTTTCATAGGAAGTTCAAAATGCGTACAATGGGGAATAAAATCTGGCGACTAGTGAACGGAAACGGGGAAGTAGTATCCTCTCAAGCTGACATTGCAAGAGTGGCTGAGGAATATTTTACAGGCATTGTTTCATCTACCAATCAAGCAGATCCAGAGCCTTTTCTTGCTGACTTTGAGCCTAAGGTTACATCTCTCATGAATCAGAGGCTACAAAAACCAGTGTCAGACAAGGAAATTAAGAGGGCTGCCTTCAGTGTTCATCCTCAAAGCGCCCCAGGAGATGACGGAATGACAGCAAAATTCTTTCAGTTCTATTGGGACATTGTAAAGGAGGATGTAACACGAGCCGTTAAAAGTTTCTTTGGAGGCGGGAGAATATTAAAAAGCTTTAATCATACAAATATTTGCCTAATACCGAAAGTTCCTGACGCTAGCAACATGTCCCAGGTTAGACCCATTAGCTTATCTACAACAATGTACAAAATTATCTCTAAGGTGTTGGTGCATAGATTACAAAGTTGTATGAATAAGTTAATAGGCCCTAATCAGAGCGCTTTTCTGAAGGGACGGCTGATCTCTGATAACATCTTAATTGCTCATGAGTGCATGCACTATCTTAAAACTAGGAAACGGGGGCTGAATCATGAAATGGCTATTAAGCTTGATATGAGTAAAGCGTATGATAGGGTCGAATGGAAATTTCTTTGGTACATAATGGAAAAACTGGGATTTGGCATGCGTTGGATTAGCTGGATCCGAGAATTAGTTACCACAGTTTCTTACTCTGTTGTTGTGGAAGGCCAACCTTTTGGTTTTTTCAAACCAAATAGAGGGATCCGACAAGGAGATCCTCTATCACCATATCTTTTTCTTTTTTGTGCGGAAGGTCTATCCTTCCTGCTACACAAGGCAGAGCAAAACGGTTTAATTCACGGTATTCAGGTAACACGAAGATGCCCTACAGTTAGTCACTTGTTATTTGCTGACGACTCAATTTTATTTTGCAAGGCCTTCGAGGAAGGTTGTGATAGAATCCTAGAGCTTTTGGAGTCATATGAAAGTTTTAGTGGACAGAAGATTAATCTATCTAAGTCAGCCATTTTCGTTAGTAACAATACTCCAGATGCTACTCGGGAACTCCTGGCAACAAGGATGAACATTACTCATATTGGAGCACAAGACAAGTACTTGGGGCTCCCTTCAGTAATAAATAGATCAAAACGATCCACCTTCAGTGCCATTAAAGACAGGGTATTCAAGAAGGTGCAAGGCTGGAAAAAAAGTTTACTGTCAAGTGGAGGTCGTCAGATTTTGATTCGGGCAGTAGGGGAAGCAGTACCCATCTATACCTTATCTTGTTTTAGGCTCCCAGATACGTTGCTGAAGGACATTCATAGTATCTTGACTCAATTTTGGTGGGGACAGCATAGAGAGGAAAGACGCATGGTCTGGATTAGCTGGGATAAGATGACAAGGCCGAAGAGCGAGGGAGGTTTGGGAGTGAAAGACCTGCGAGCACATAATCTAGCTTTGCTAGGCAAGCAATGTTGGAGACTCATAACCCATCCTAACTCTCTCCTAGCCAGAATTTTAAAGGGCAGGTATTACAGGTATGGAGATTTACTAAGTGCAGATAGAGGAGTATTACCTTCCTGGGGATGGCAGAGTCTTCTCCACGGACAGAGTGTGGCAGAAAAAGGCACAATCTGGAAAGTGGGGGACGGCGAGTCCATTCGGATCTTTAGAGACCCCTGGCTTCCTTCAACCTTTGCCATATAGAGTTTCCTGCGACATCAATTCCAGCCAAACATCAAATCAAATGACACTAGTCAAGGACCTTTTCTCTGAAAATAAAGAATGGAACCAAAGGCTTGTCTCCGAGGTCTTTCCCACTGAGGTAGCACAACAAATTCTAACAATATCCCCAGGAGAAGGACCAGACAAAGTTCAGTGGCTATTTAATAACTCCAAATGCTACGATGTTGCATCCGGATACCGAATTTCTTACCTGTTCTTTCATGAACCAATTGATCTATGCCCAGCTTATATGCAACAAAGAGGAATTTGGGCCCAGCTATGGAACCTGCTCACACCCCAGAAGATTACAATTTTTCTTTGGAAATGTCTTCACGGAAGAATTCCAGTCATGCAACTGATCCATCAGAGATTCCCCAATACGCCTGCAACATGTCCACTGTGTCAAGAAGAGAGCGAAACAATAACTCACTGCCTATTTCTATGTCAAAATGCAAAATTAACATGGAGGAAGATAGAAATGGAAGCATGGGTACCTTTCTCTAACTCAACCACCTTCTTCGATTGGTGGAGTTCAACAACAAGCCTCCTGGATAAGCAACCAAATGGGAGCAGCAAGGTTCTTCTTGTAGCAATTTTATTGTGGCATATATGGAAAGACCGGAACCGAAGAGTGTTTGAGCAAGGTGCTGGTGCTACCCCTCCGGAAGAGATTGCCACTAGCGTTATTAGAGCTCACCAAGAAATTCTTGTCCGCCCCCTGCGCCCCTCAAGAATAGATTAGTTTTTCTTTTCCCCTTTTTCATTTAGTGGCTTACTGTTCATTTACTCACCTGCGCGTGAAGTGAAACTTTTGGGAGAACCCCTTTCTTATGTTTTTACGATTATGTCCTTCAATTGGGACAATACCTTCCTTTTCTTTTATTGGTGAATAAAAGTAAATGACTGCCTTTGGAAAAAAAATGAAACTTAAATGGGATATTATTCTGTCTTCGAAGGCATTTAATAAGGATTTTATTGTCATAAGGTAGGTGGTAGGTAGGATCTTTAATGGATTCAACATTGAAATTCCAACGCATTAAGAAAAGATATTTTATCTAATTATTGAATTATACATGAATTTAGACATGTTAAAAAATTTTAATTAACATTTTACCTTAATTTAGTTGAATAATCTGTATTTCACTTTAAAAAGAATTTTTGAGACTTTTTCCTTCTTTAAAAATAATTAAAACCAAGCATGCCAAGTAGTAGTAAAATACTTTTTGGTCAACTTGAATTTCTTTATAAAAGTTCTTTTTTATTATTTAATTAAATGGTATCATTATCCAGTCAACAATGTTATTAATGTTTCTCTTTCTTTGCTTATAATAATGAAATTTCACTCTCATGCCACTTTGTCTGTGAAAATAATTAAAAATTATATAAAAATAAAGTTGAAATGCACTTTATTTTGTTTAAGCACATATATGTAATAACTAATAAGGCACTAACTATCAATTGAGAATAGAAAATTCAAAAGCAAGGTTATCATCAACTGAACTTATTGGCTAAAAGAAATCAAACAAAATTAAAGGAATGGGCAAATAAGAAAATTAGTGTAAAGTATATGCTTTTTTCTGTTTTGATTTGATTTGGAGTTATATAAAAGAATGAGCAGAGAATTAAAAAGTAGTAATAACAAATAGAGAAAACAACAAAACAAAAAGGATAAGATCTGAGGTGCTACTTAGCTTCATGTTTTCTTAATTCTTATTGTTGTTCAGATAATAATAATAATAATAATAATAAATAATAATAATAATAATAATAATAATAATAATATAATAATAATAATAATAATAATAATAATAATAATAATAATAATAATAATAATAATAATAATAATAATAATAATAATAATAATAATAATAATAATTGTGTAAAATTATTTTACACGTGTATTCAATCACATAATACGATAGTAATAAAAATAACTATCTTTTATATTAATTGTATGAATGGTTATCCAACAGATCGATTGTGACTAAAATATTTTACACTGACAGTGTATCAAAATTAAATTCTAATAATAATAGTAGTAGAATAATTTGAAAGGTTGAATAAATTAAAGAAAAAGAGTTTATAATTTTTTGTTTTTTGTTTTTTTACTTTTTATTTGAATTTATCGTTAAATATCTCTCTTATTAAATAAAAAATATTGCACTCAGTGTTAATTGAATAAATTTTAGTTTTTCATTATTGTATTGTTTATTAATAATTTAGATTTAGAGTTTAAAATTTTTTTTGTTTTTTTATTTATTTTTAATAATAATTTATTTTTTAAAGATTATAATTTTTTTTTTCAAAACACAATAGTATTTGACTTTTTATTTGTCAATAAATTATTATTATATTTCTAAACAATTCTAGTCAGATGAAATTGAAGAGGAGAGAATTAGAGGAAGATCTCAATCTATCTATATATTATAGGAGAGTAGTGGCTGATTGTTCAATCGACAAGTGGTGCGCTGAGTGATTGACACGTGGACAACACCCAAAATTGTAATGTCATATCTATTGAACCTGAAATGAAGAATAAAAAATAATAGTTATTAAATTATCGAATCTCGAAATGAATAAAAAATAATTGTTATTACGATGACAGAAACAGACATTTTATGTCTTTGAGATACAGACTTCACTATAAAAAGGAGCATGCATCTAATGTTCATACCTCTATCTTTCTACACATCACTTCTTCCAGTTTGAAAAAAGTGTCAAAGGCTAGCTGATTGTAGTGTTTCTCCTTTATCAAGCTAACCATGGCTGAATCGTTTGATTTGTTGATGGATGTCAGTCCGAAAAAGCTTGCATGGAACTTTTTGGTCCATGTTGTTCGTTTATGGAAAGCTCCTTGCCGGTACAATCCTAAGGAGATCAATAGTATTGAAATGGTTCTTCAAGATAGTCAGGCAAGTAATATTAATTGAATATAAACTACATGATCTTATACATTCACACATGCATTCCAAACTGAGCTGTATTTACTATCTTACACATGCATTCCAAACTGAGCTGTATTTACTATCTTACAGGGAGGGAGGATCCAAGCTTCGGTCCCTAAGGCGTTGGTACGTAGATGGAATGATAACATTGATGAGTTCAAGATGTATAAAATGTCAAATTTCATTGTTGTAGACAAGAGAGAAAAAACCAAGACATCTATGAATCGGTGGACCTTAAATTTCTCTCACCGAACTGTGGTGCTCTTGGTGGAGAATCCAACTTTCCCACTTCAAGCGTTTCGATTAACGCAAATTTCAGAGTTGTTGAATGCTGACAGGATCAATGACTCTCAATTAATAGGTGAGGCGAATACATTTACACTTCCTTAGTGTATAACTCATAACTACCTAACAATAAGATGGAAATCGCAGATATTATGGGTGAAGTGGTTGGAAAGGAAGATCCAAAGGAACTCATCACAAGCAAAGGGAAGGAAACGAAGCGTCTAGCTATTTTGGTTGAAGATCTTGAGTAAGTTGTGTTCGTGAATTATAGTGACATAATATAGGTTGTGTTATAATGATAATAAGGGTTAAACCTGTTTAATCACACTGATTTGCAGTAATTATCGTATTGGGTGTGTGTTGTTTGGGGACATGGTTGATCAAATACTACCATACCTAGATGATGGAAGAGTTGAACCATTGATAGTGGTCTTGCAGTTCTTCCGACCGAGTAGATGGAATGGTATGAATCTAAACCCTTTATCCTATACTATATAAATACAATGTACACATTAAGTGATGTCAGAAGTTTTCTCACTATCAGCTTTATAAATAAACAGAGAAAACCTCAGTACAGAGTCATTTCGACATTTCTAAGCTACGCATCAATCCCGATCTCGAGGAGGTTCGCGACTTTCGTGACAGGTTTGATCCACATTTCAATTTCTATAGATTCAAATTTTTTTTAACGGTCAGATGTAGCCAAGCATTAAAAAAATACTTTCGTTGTACCGCGTAGGAGGCTTGCCGCTATACCCTCAAATTTGGTCAGAATTAGTCAAGTCAACACAAACAACTCACATTCTGGGGCAGATGAACTTAAGCGGGGTGATGTGACGGTGAACACAATAGAGGAAGCACTAAACTCAACACAGGTCATACCATCACCTATTTAAATCCACGTTACATGATATGGCATTTACATAAACCCTCATGTATTTGCAGGAAGGCCCTTTGTGGATTGCTGGAACAATTGTGGCAATCAATTCTGGCAAGGATGATTGGTTTTACAAATCATGTAGAAAGTGTCCGAAGAAGGTTGAAACACCAATTGGAAATAGATACGAGTGTGGAAAGTGTGGCCACACTCACGGAAGTGCATCGTTAAGGTTTGTGTTCAGATTTACAATATGTTTTGGATGGACTATGTTATTGCAATTTACTAAGTTGTGCAATTTATATAATAGGTTTAAGGTTGAGGTGATGGCCTATGATGGCACTGGTAGCATAACACTGCTTCTATGGGATCGAGAAACGGTTCAACTATGTGGTAGACAAGCAGAACAGATCAAGGATGAGGAGGTTCATAGTAAATTATAACAAGTATTATGTCATGTACTTTATATAAATGTCAATGAAATAAACTATAACTTTAGACTTTTGTGATTTAATTTCAGGAACTTTATGCTGAAGGATACCCTGCAGCTCTTGAGAGCCTGTTAGAAAGAAAACTTCTTTTTAAGGTGAATGTCAAATCCTCCAACATCAAGCTCTATGACCAGGTGTATACAGTGATGAAGGTCTGCGAGGATGATACAATTTTTGAAATGCATCTCCCAAATAAAACGTTCTCCACTGTAACTGTATGTGCTAAAAGTTTGTAGGTTCCTTGATTATATTGAGACTTTGAGCAGTTTATTTGGCTATAATATCTAAGTAGGAATATCTCCAATATGGTTGTAGGATACCGGGTGCAGTAACTCGGTGGATTTGTCAGCAGCTATGGTTGATATCAACAATCTTAGTGATTCTCAATATTCTGTGGTAACTCTTGTGCTATATACTTTATAGAACTGGTTATTTTGTGTTAAATCTGCAGGAAATTGACAGTTTTTTTTCATGGGACAGGATGTTGTGGAGGATAGTGTTACAAGCCTCAAGTGCAAAACTCCAGCCAAAACAGCTACCATGGTTTTAAAGCAACAAATTCCCATCAACATTGAGAATGAAGAAGAACTGGGGTTTTCAACCAACAAACTTACCCGCAATCGTGGAAAAAGACAGAAGATGCAACTTCATGATAGCAATGAATGAGCTTTATGAAATACTTATTTCAGAGATATCTATAAACTGTTTTTTGCTTAGCTATTATTGTCTTCATGTTTTGATAATGTTCTTATTAGGGTTATTTATATGTAACTAAAATTAGTAATGAGGATTTAGAGTCTTAACAATAGAGATATTGATTAAGATGGATTCTATATGTTTTAATAGTATTGAATGACAACTCAGGCACTGGATTTTTCTTCACGTGGCTGTAATAGTGATTTCATATATTTGTTTTGTGTTAAGTTACATAATAAAATGACTAGCTAAGTAATAGAAAAAAAAGTCCTTATTATATGAATAATAATGGATACTTTATACAATAGCAATGGCTATCGCTAAGTCATGCTAGAATCAGACACTATTTTCCATAGGGAAAGGGTCAATACTTGATTAAAGCTAAAGTTTTAATTGAATCATAAACCTCTTTAAGTACATTATCAAACACGTTTCATTAATAGTCAATGCCAATCATTCTAAATTTGACAAACCAACAAGCTAGATAACAATAACTATCCACATATGAGTATTAAACATTACACATAATTGATGTGATCATAGTTTTGTAGTTGCCAAAAAACCATTAAGCAAAGAATTAGGGAGAATTTGATAGGTATCTAATTATAAGAGAGTGTGTACATATATGCAGAGGTATTAGTGCTAAACTAATCAATTTAGCATTAGCCTATCTTGCAAATTTTGTAAAATATAACCATGATATATGTAACTAATAAAGTGGCATTACAAACACTGTTGCATTTTTTATAAGTGTATACTTATAAGAGAGTGTGACACTTTTATGCAAGGGTGAGAATTTGAGAATCAACTTATCATTTTAATATCTTATGATTGATGTCATTAGTGAAAATATATGACAAAAAGAATTAGTCCATGTTATTGAAGTATTGTAATCAAATAGACGCGAGACATTTTTATATTCACATGAATGCAAAATCAGCAAGTATGCTGGATTTAAACAGATGTAGTGCTAACAATTTTAGCTAAGTTTACAAACCAGAATCTCGATCCTTAATGTAGTGCCAGTTCTAGGTTCAGACTACTAATGCCCACAAAGACCAAAGGAAAAATGTGTCATATACGTCATTTACACATCTAACTATATTAAATTATGTGGAAAGGTCAACTTACATAGGGAGTGAGAAATTATAATTGATGAGATGGATAAAAAAGAAACTTTTTCCATAAAAGTGTTCTATACCAAGCTGTTAAAACCTTATCAGAACTATATAAAGCAGATAAATTGCATCACAAGATCTTTAACATATCTACATTGAGTTGTGTGGCACAAGTTTCCAAGAGGTTTTTAAATGTGACTTTATTTTGGAAACGATGAAGAAATATGTGAACTATTCGGTGAAGTTTATTCATAGTGAAGGAAGAAACAAAATCTTTATCCACACCATAAAATTAAAACAAGTAAACCTTTATTGTCTTTCTTGAGGAAGGGGATAATGTAAGCCAAATTCATGCAAAGTCATAGTGTGAAACACGATGTACAATTTGATCAAAGAAAAACATAACATGGTGTGAAATACGATGTGTATTACGATGTGCAACTGTAAAGGACTTCATTAGGGTTACAATGTGCAACCTTTGTTCTACATATTTTGGAAAAGCGAAAAATTTTAGATTTAGGGTTAACCAGCAAAAACGCTATCAAATTCTTCAAAGGTTGAAAAAATTGTACCCAAATTTTATTATGGACAAAAATGTCTTTTAATAATTTAAAAATACAAAAACAATACCAACAGTAAATATATATTTTCAAAATATGTCTTTGAGATTGAATTTTGATGTAGATTTTCACCAGCATAATTAAAAAAATGAGATATTAGTATTCTTAAGATTTGATAATTTCTTTCTAATTATATAATTTTATGTGATTTATTAAAAGAATTATTAGTTGTTAACCAAAAAATTACAAAAAAATATATACTCAACGAAAAATCACCAATTTTTATGTATAATAATATCTTATTTTTATAATTATGCTTAAAAAAAATTATATCAAATTCAATCTCCAAGGTATTTTTTTAAAATATACATTTACTGTTGGGTATTGTTATTGTGTTTTTAAATTATTTGAACGCATTTTTATTAATAGTATAATTTGAGTATATTTTTGTCAACATTTAATAATAATAATAAATATAATATTAATCAAGACCACCAATATGTTAACTTTTAACGAGAAAATTTTTAGACGAGTCTTCCGAATGGTATTTACTATTTATACGCTTTTTATGAATTTTATATGATGAAAACTGCAATGTAATTATTTAAAATAAGACCATCAACCCCTTCATAAGGTATTATATATTTTATAGTCTATCTAATCATTATTCAACTATTTAAATAAAAAAATAAGCTTGATATTTAATAACATTGTTACTGGCAACAACCACTATCAAATTTGTTAGTTAAACAGATACATATGTACATGGATAGAAATACACAATTCTTTGTATTTTTAAAGAGTGTTAACTAAATTAAAAACGTTATATATTATGAGCCCAAAGAGTTTTTTTTTTTTACAAGTTAATATTATAGTTTAGTAGAAAAAATAATCACCAATATAATCTTAAACCGAAAAAATTTTCTAACTGAATGGTATCCTAATATTATATAATTTTTGGCAGAACTTATTTATTTATCTATATATATATATATATATATATATATATATATATATATATATATATATATATATATATCTAAAATTTTGTTATTTGGTGATACTAAATTTTATAATTTTCTTTCACACATGAGTTAATTAAATCGTTTCATTATTTTAACTTGGGGTCAAATCTAATTTTTTTTATGGGGGTATATATATGCACACATTTACTGTCTAACATTTTTTAAGAATGATAGTATGGGCACTTGATCCCACAAAAATTCACATAGATGCATAATTAATTTTAATATATCTTTAAATTGTATCCCAAGTAAAGGTTGTTTCTTAAAAAAAGTGATAATACCATGAATGGTTAACCGATTTAGACCACTTATCTGTAAATTCGAAAGTGGACAACAGTTGGATTCAATTAGATTTATATGTGGTAGCAGGTAAAGCAAAATCTCTATCACACATATAGGAGAAAATATGCATACAATGATAAAAATGTCACCCGTCTACAACTATCAAAGGACGTGATTAAAGCTGCCTTAATGTTTTAGTGAAATGCAGGACTTTGTTCAAAGTCGGTTTCTTTGGGAAACGATTAAAGAAAGCCTGGACTATCCTGAGAGTTTAAATGATGGTTAAGGTAATAGTAGATAGGGTGGCTCATTTTGACACACATCAAGAGCCTCACCATTTTAAATCAACGCTGATCAGATACGCTGCACTTAAATCTGAGGTATCAACTTGACACATCATAAGATATTTCAAAGTGACTAAAGCTCAAAATGGTGAAGTAGGATTGAAATGAAGCATTTTTTTTCTGAAAGATTTCAATTAAATAAACGAGTTGAATGCAGTGAGTTGGCATAGTCTGAATTGGACAAAATGGCACACATTCTTATAATATAACATGATAAATAAAGATGAATACTTCATCGTAAATCTGTCAAATTTAAGCAATTATCTGTATATTTATCCCCATCTTTGTTTACATGGGGTTCTGTTCAAACAAGACTGCTATTACCTTTTTTGAAAAGAGACTTTGTCCAAGCCAAAATTATGCAAACTAATGATGTGAAACACAATTAGTGCATTGACCCAGTAAAACCATAAGGACCATCGAAAAAAATGCAATGTTGATATGTTCCCAGGATTTGCATTAATTCACTAACAAGGAGAAGGCAAAAATGCATTTTATCGGGAATATAGCAGCAGGCAATATTTAAATAAATATAAAAAAAACTCAACATAAAGTAGGACATTGCAACATAAGATAATGTAGCACCTTATGAATCATACCTGTTGAGGTATGTAGTCAAATAAGTTATCATTTCTATTTGTGCAACTGTAAAAGAATAAAGAGGTGTGTGATCTCTATTTTTGTATTTAGATACTTTTAAGAGATAAATATAAATTGTGGATCATGATTAACAAGGCATACAATACAGTCGGGCTTTCAGTTACATGAGAAGACTTAACATTATAAAACATATTCCACTAAAAAATTATTTCTCATACCAAGTTATAAAACCAGTAATGGTGAACCTTATCTAGCAAATGCCAATAATATCCAATGGTCATTCAATTATGATGCAATAACATATAATACACAATGGGTATGACACATACATAGGCTAATGACACATAGAATGAAAAACAGGTCACCAATCTATTGAAAGAACTTGATTAAAGATTTCGTGATTGATTAACCAAATATAAGACTCATTGGAGAACTTATTCACAATCATAGGTTCTAAGGTGCTGCTTCCAATACACTCTTAGCAGTTTCTAATAGAAGGAGTTTAGGTGCCGAAAGAGTGCCCAAGAGAGAAGACTTATAGTTAAATACTTTAATTAGCTAATGTCCCTAATATCCAATGGTCATTAAATTATGATGCAGTAACATGTAATGCAAAATGATTATCACACATGCATAGGGTAACGACACATATAGAGAATGATAAAAATCTCATCAATATAAAGAACTTTTTTAAAGTTTTCTTGATGGATTAATTAAATGCAAGACTCATGGCACAAGTCATACACAAAATTAGGTACTACTCTGTTGCTTCCAATACATCCTTAGCAGTTTCTAAAAGAAGTATATGAGGTGCCCCAAATAGTGCACAAATGACAAAAAGTGTAGATAAATACTTTTACCCATTAATGTTACTAATATCCAATGGTCATTAGATTTGCATGGATGATAAAGCAATTGGCCTGTGTTTATTAAGGTAATCACAAAGCAATGTCTATTCATGCATAGAGTCAATATAATCTTATTTAAATATTTAATATAAATATCTTATTTTGCAGTTTGTTGTCTTACCCATTGCATGACACCTTCTAGATGTCAATATAAGCTATTGATATTCTCATTCAAAACATATATATGTCATGAGTTGTGAGAAAGGTTACAAGAACCATAATTTCTACTCAAAAACACTAAGAGCCATTAGCGGCTCCGTAATAAACTGTATATCTAGAATGAGTGACACTCCACCCAATATGAAAAAACTTCCACACCTTAGTGAGGATCTTATCTGGAAGATCATGGTGAAGGCAGATCCTAAGACAGTTGGACAGTGCAGAACGCTAAGCAAGGGTTGGAATTTCAGGCTGTGTACTAATTTGTTCGTGAAGGCAAACTATAAGGAAAACAAAGATCGAAGCAAGAGTGTGATCGTAGGCATTGGCTATCCCCCAGGTGATTACAACTCGATTTGGTTCGTTCGAGCGTATCTTCATTCGGGTCGCCAGGTTCAGTTCAATGTCCCAATGGATGCTAACCAATATGGCTTATATTCAGTCATTGGGTCTGAGAACGGAATCATATGCATAAAGATCTCATTGGGTGGCCTTAATTCTCGGCTTCTTGTATGGAATCCAGTATCGGATAAGAGGCGGTACGTAACCGATGAAGCAAGCAAGCATTCCGCTCATGCCGTTTCTCTATATGCGTTTGGTTTTTTGGAGGACGAAATCGAGTACCGTATTGTGCATGTCTACAAGCGTGCATTTAGACAAAGAAATATGTCATGGTCTCTTTACACTTCATTTGAACGAGAATGGACTCATTCCGGTATGTTTAAGAGTGATGTCCAGAAACTTGGGCCCAAATATATAGTGCACAATGGGATAGTCTATTGGATTGGGTGGCAGGGAGCTAATTTCTTTGAGCCAGCATCCATAGTCACGTTCAACCTCCGCATCCAGATGTTCCATGAGGCAAAGATCCCCCCAGACGTGCCATCTGATTACAACTCACTAACTTACTTCAACGATGGTGTCGGGTATATTTCATACCGTAATCTTGCATTCAGCAGGCAAGTCCTGGTCTGGCAAATGAAAAGAAATGGTGATCACAGCATCCATTGGGAGAGGATGATTAGAGTTTCTGGTCTTGGAATCCCATACACTCCTTCATTGTTCTTAGGCAATGACATAATAACAGTCATGGAGTGCAGAGACGGGTCAGGAAGTGCAAATGATGCCGTGCGAACAGACTTCCTGATTTCGAGGCTAAAATATATGGAATCAAGAAGGGAGCATTTGGTTCAACGCACATGGCAGGAACATGTTAACGTGAAGACAATTACAATGCATTCAGATGGGCTATACATGGTTTAGAGTTCTATGATCAATTTAGATGATCTTCCTGAGTTTTAAATGCAATTTATTTTGTTTAGTTTGCTTATTTAGACAATAGGGTAGAATATATGTAGTTAGATCCCTTGTGTTTCAATATAACCATCTATTGGGTTCGTTTTGATTTTGAAAGAGTTATCAATGTTAGTTTGTTAATCAATGTTATGCACTCTTCTAAATTTTGTAACAACTTAAAGGTTTAGGGTTTACAGGTTTCTTTATCATTTTATTTTTGATATTAAAGTAGTAGTATTAGTTGTAGCAGGTAATATATATGGTTAACTTCCTATATATACCCATTTGTATATACTTAATTTTTACATATTTATCTGTAAATTTATTAAGACATGCCACCTTAATTTAATATCCCTAATACTAAGTTGATAATGGTTATCTATTATCAATAATAAATACATTACCTAGATCTAACTAAACAGAATTGATTGATTACACTAATATCATTTTAACATAAAAAGTATATTCGGCTCATAAACAAGTTATCATATACTGGACTTTATAAATTTTGTATATGACATATTCACACCCAAGGCTAAGAACGACTTTAAACTACGGTTTGTAGACATGTACAATAACTAGGCCTTATAAGTACGATACTTGGGTTTTATAGAAAGAAATCATTGGCTGTGGATGATTTGAAAAACAGATAATATATTATGGATCATCTTTAAAAGAAAGTTAGGATGCCTTGTGGAGGTGTGTTTAGTAATAGGTTGCTAAAATTAGTCTGACTTAATGACTATAAAAAAGATACTACATAATTCATAATATATACCAATGATAGCTATTACTAGGGTAGTAAAAAAATGATTTATAATTATATATCATATGAATTTAGTCTTACAGCATGGTATTTAACCGGTTTATATCAATAAAGGTTTAATATCATGATAGATGTGGAATAAAGTAGTAACAATGAGGCCAATCAATGAACAATATAGTATTTTAAATTTTCACATAGGTTTGTAAGACCAACTTAACCGTATTAAAATTACCTGGCACACCCACACAACCATTATTACCAGTTAATTGTTACAGATACCAAAGCATAGCATGTGAAGAGAAAGAGAGATAAAAAAAAAACTAGACACAAGTGGAGCCTTCCACGGCAAAAGTCCTCAACAGTTAAAGCTGGGGAAGAAAACCTAACGCAATACAATCATCACAAGGACTAAATGCAGATATAGTTATGAGCGGAAGGCTACTAAAAGATATCCCACTGAACTCAAGGTCAAAAGGTATAAGTAAATGTAGATTTATTTTTCATAATGAGTTTTAGAATAGAAAGTCAAAATATCTTGGTTCCATTTAGGTTAGTACGAATGGAACAAAGTTTAGTGTATACAGATCGAAGTATAATGATTTCTAACATAAATAAGACATGGTTTCTAGCATACATGTTTCTTTTGCTTATATTCTCTATGTTTGGAATATTAACAATCCTGTTTAATCTGAAATGTGCAGAGATGGAGGAAAGAAACACGCTTAAAAATAAGAGAAAGGTTGATCAATTTTGTATGAATGAATGGTCAAGCAACAGTGAAATTCAAGGTACGAAATATGGATAACATGCTTTCATTTAACATAATATAAACGAACTTATTTTCATCACAGTTGGAAATAGCTTATCCACAATAAGGTAAATTTCAGTTATAGTGTGTATACCACTACAAGAGTACCTTGAATATCTCTAAATAGTTGTATAAAATGGTGTTATAAGTGAGAAAGGTAACAAAGGTATCATGGCAGGGACTTTGTCATCAACATTATTATCGGTTGACTGGAGTCAGCCAGTTGATGATATGCAATGCAACAAAGGGGTTCAGATTAGCTCTAGCAGTACCATTGGCAACTTTAGGTATTTTACCGAGAATAACAATCTACAAAACGATGAGATCCGGGAAAGCTTGGCAACAAAACCATATGTTCTAGCAGATATAACTAACACAGGTAATCTTATATTTTAGCAAAATAGAAATCAAAATCTTACTTAGATTATGGATAGGTAAACTAGAAAAGATCTTTATATGACAGATACTGCAAGACATGCTAGGATGGAACGAGCTAACAAGCTAGCCAAGAAAAAACAACGTGCAATAGAACATATACCTCAAGGTAAAGCCTGAATAAATAATGCTTTATTTCAGCTCTTGCTGCTATCCAATTATTAATGTGCAAATTGTGATCTAATTGTAATCTGTGTGAATGGTGTGGGAAGGGATCTAACTGAAAACAGTTTCTGAAAAAATTATATGTATAGACCCAACTTGAGTTACATAACTATATACAAAGTGCAATAATAATTAATTTAATTTGTTCTTAAATCACTATAAGGTAATTATTGTTCACTTATGCCAAGTGTATTTTACTATTGCTTAGCGGCAAATTCAGCTATAGATTGTGTCATCACAGGGAATGTAACAGCTACTCTAGCAGATTGCACACTCTATCCAAGTATTGTTATGCAAACCATGAAGAGGATGAATACAGTAACTTACAAAACAACCAAAAATGGATATTGTTGCCATCAAATCTAACAACACAAGACAATTTAAGAAGTATAGGTAATGGACTAATAGTAACAAACTACACATCCGACTAATTTATGCATTCTAAATATAGTAATTTAGCAAACATCTTTCATTGACAGACAATGCTAGGCATGCTAGGATGGAACGAGCGAACAAGCTAGCAAAGAAAAGACAATATATGGGAACGTCTTCCCCACAAGGTAGGAATTATAGAAAGTATGTTGTAGAATAACTTGCTTATTCCACTTGAGTTATAATAGGTACAGTTCAGAGTTACTATATATGAATCTGTGTCGCAACTTAGTCTGAGTTATCTTTTTTGTATTAATTTATATGTTTTCTAACATGATAAAATTTGTAGTTGAGTTGGTTAACATTCAGAAGCAAAGGTTGATTGTGAATAAGGAAAACAACATATGTTCAAATGAAAATCAAGTGAATTGTGCTCCCAGAAATGGCCCATTTAAAGGTCAGTTTTATTTAATTATGGTCTATATATATAGGCTTGATACACAAATGGTAATCGAATTAGCTAATGAATCATACCAACTAACAAGTACTGTAAGATAAATGCAAATCAAAGTTATATAACTTATCAAATTTGTATGTAAACGAAGGTACTAACCTTGGTCTCCATCCTTGGCCGATCATTCTTTCTCTCAATTTCCCCTTTCACCTATGCCTCCCACAGAGACACTGACTTTGTGCCTTCCAACTCTTCCCAATTTGCCATTTTTTACCACTCTGCTCAATCTTACCGCATTAGCATATGTCTATATGTTAGAAAATAATTAGACTTGATGTCCAAATACATACCACGGAATCCTTGAATATTAGGAAATAGCTTCCAATTAAATAGCTTGATCCACCTTCCCATAGTTATCATTTGTAGTGTATTATAAGATTTGTGGCAGTGTACCCAACTGGATCAAAATATCATAATTAGGGAGCACCCAAAATACATGTTATATTCAGTAAATAGAAGACATGATTATTCAACAAATACTAAGCTAAGTTATAAATCAGTCGTGCTTAAATTAAAAAAAAAAAACTTATGGAACCCACACAACATTCAATTCAAATGCCAACATAGTTGAAAGATTTTGTTCAAAGTGATAGTTTTCATACTAGATAATATCAAATAAGACTAGATAAGATCAAAATATTATTCTACTACATTAATCAGCAGCCATGGGTTGCAACACTACTAAACGCAAAGAAATTCCACAATAGATAAGCTGCACATACTGTGAAAATTCATGAACAATTAGGAAATAGCTTCCAACCAAGCACAGAATCCATGCTAATGCTAAAATATACAATCATACAAGAGTATATGAATCTGTATAACAGTAAAAACTTACAGTAACCTATTTTACTTCATCAACCGAAAAAATTGTTCTATAGCACAAGTTTTCTGTCATAAAAGTAGGTGGGATCTGTGAATGGGTGAGTATCTTGAATAAAATTAGTACCCACTTTTATGTACTCATTTAAGAATCCGTCTATCATCTACTCTAGAGAGGTCAATCCCTTCAATTCATGAATCAATATATGATTCAGATTCACAGAGTCAGTGAGTGTTATCCTGTATTCATTTTGTACCAACTTTAAAGATGATATTTATTGAAGTCAAACATTTATACTAAGATGATATATATAAGTCAAACATTTATACTAAGGTTCACAACAACCCAAGATTAGATAATTTAAGAAATATTTTAAATATAACAGTGTAGCAAATAAGTTATTTTTTTAAGTGTTTTTACTCTCCCTTATATAAATTAATTCTATCCTCCCTTAACAGAAACCCGGGAATATTTAACCGACACCTTCGAAAGAGAAAAAAATTGGCAGGACTGAAGTAATTAATTCCAACACTTTGAAGCATCCTTGAAAGTTGAAACTTTACTAAGTTTTCTAGATTCATAAAGTCATAGCATTAACCTGAGGATGGTATCAGTTCCATATTCTTTTCTCCCTTAACATGTTTCCCACTTTGAATAGTCTTCTCAATGTCATCCTTGCTTTAACCTACACAGCCATAGTTAGCATTTTTACATTCACTTGATCCACTTTCCATAGTTAGCAGTTGTATTTATTACAAGATTTGATTGAGTATACCATTGGATCAAAACATGATAATCAAGGAGCACCTAAATACATGTGAATATATGTATAATAATAAATAAATGATGAACTAAGTTAAAGTTATAAACCAATTAAGCTTAAATTCAAGTATATAATTTAGGAACCCGCAGAAACAAATTCAACATCATGGTTGGGAATTGTATTCGAATTATAGTTACACTAGCTAATATCAAAGAAACTAGATAAGAAAAAAAGTAATCCTAACAACATGTTACGTCGATGTTTTGATCTAAATGCATCATTAGAATAATCATGACTACATGAAGTTCCATTGCTATGAATATATTGCTTATTAATGGTCGAAGCCCTTGCGAAACTATAAGGCCTACGCCTTAATCTTTGTTTGTGGAATAAAACTTCAAAATCATGAAAACTACTAAATTCATATATGAGGTTTAAAAGTTACAACCAGAGAATTTAAACCCCCTAAATACTAAATAGATATAGAATATATGACACTTAAGCATTGATGTATGGTCCTAAACTCAATATCAACCAAGATTAGTTTATTATATGTGTTAGATATTTTTGTCATATCCGTTTATAAATAATGAAGAACCGCTTTTTTGCCCCATTGTAAAATGGATGCAGAGCAGTCAAGGACTCGCAAAATAGGAATCACTGTCATACATCGACAAGAAAATAACAAAGGTACGATATTAAATGGCTATGAATTTCACTATCCAAAAACTGAATAGTTTACAAGTTCACTTAACTACAAAATTTAAGCCATTCTTAGCAATATACATCAGAATTAGGGAAAGATATTTAATAATATATATTTAAATTTTGTCAAAGCCGTTCTAATA